>NW_015092181.1:950636-1212947 GCF_001431845.1 Calidris pugnax | reverse complement strand
CCCCCAGCTCCCTCAGCCTCTCCTCATAAGACTTGTGCTCCAGACCCCTCACCATCTTTGTTGCCCAGAGAGGTGCAGGGCCAGGGCGGTGTATGTTTGGCCTCAACAGCCCAGAAACAGTGCGAGTGTGGAGTTCTGAGTCACCGGGCACCATCTCGTAAAGGAATGGTCTGCCATATGTTAGTGATGGTAGTACTCTGCCCAGTTCTGGGCTCCCCGCTTCAAGAAAGGCAACTGCTGGAGAGAGTCCAGTGGAGGGCTACAAAGATGATCAGTCTATCGTGGGAGGAAAGGTTGAGAAACCTGGTTCTGTTTAACCTGGAGAAGAAAACACTTGAGAGGGGGTCTCATCAGAGTCCAGTGGAGGGCTACAAAGATAATCAGTCCATCGTGGGAGGAAAGGTTGAGATACCTGGGTCTGTTTAGCCTGGAGAAGAAAACACTTGAGAGGGGGGCTCATCGACACTTATAAGTATCTAAAGGATGGGTGTCAAGAGGATGGGGTCAGACTCTTTCCAGGGGCACCCAGTGGAAAGGATGGGTGTCAAGAGGATGGGGTCAGGCTCTTCCCAGGGGCACCCAGTGGCAGGACAAGACAAAGTGGAACACGGGAGGTTCTGTCCAAACATGCAGAAAAACTTCTGGGGGGGTGACCAAGAGGGTGGACCAAGGGTGACCAAGCACTGGAACAGGCTGCCCAGAGAGGTTGTGAAGTCTGCTTCTCTGGAGTTACTCAAAACCCGCCTGGACACGTTCTGTCCAGCCTGCTCTAGGTGACCCTGCTTCAGCAGGAGGGGTGGTCTAGATGGTCTCTGAAGGTCCCTTCCAACCCTTACCATCCTGTGATATGTTGGACTAAGAAACAGCTAGTAACGACAGACAGACACTGCTATACGAACTGCTGAACTTTGCACTCTTGCTGCCTGCTGTAAGAGTCTTCCCCACTGACTGCAGGAGGAGCTGAGGGTTTCTAATAATTATATTAATCTCCTCATAATTTTGTAACTTTAAATGTCCACCTTAAATATCTAATAAATTGCAAATATAGAAAATGATCATATAACAATTTATCATATGATAAAAGATCCATTAATCTTTTATGGACTATTAAACATGCATACCTATGTGCATGGGAGAAGTGAAGGGATGCCATTCTTTACTGCAGTTCAGTGAAATAGCATAATGTGAATATTCATACTTGTTTTCCTTGAAATAAATTCTTTTTTTCCTAAAATAACCTGGAACGGTTAGGATGTCTGGTGCTTTCCTTCTGTAGTTAGAGTCATGCAAAATCGAAGCAGTGTTTGGGAGGTTTTGCAGGCTCCACAGGAGCTGTACAGTTAAGATACTATACACCAATGATCCTCCACTTTTTCTTTTAACTGTAGTTGTCAAATCTAGAAGAGTTGCCAGTCACATTCCTTGACATAGATAGTGTGTACCTAAAGTTTTTTCCAAAAGCTCTTTATTCCTGCATGATCTCTCGACATGTGGCAAAAGACTTGCATTTCTTTTTGGGTGGGTGGGTTTCAGGCAATTTCCCCTCTCAAGCACTTACCCTTTGGTTTTCCAGCAGCTGCAGGTATTACAGTGGAATTAACTAAGTCTAGCATCAAGTGTGGATTTCCTGATGTTTGAATAAAAGATACTTCATTGTGATTGAGTAATTTGATCATTAAAATCGATGATATCCAGATTTTTTTAATTAAGTCTGTTAACTTTTTACCAGATTCTGCAAAATATGGGAGAAGTTTAGCATCCTAAATATTTTAGATCATATGGTGGACTTGGCAATTCAGTTGTAGGTTGACTGTTTTGATGCTCTGATTTTATTCCGTTGAAAAAAATAAATAGGACTGCTGCAAAACTCTTCCTCAAGGCCTTTCATTGCAAGATCAGGCTGCAAACTTAATGGCTAATTTTCTCCCAGTCACTTCATCTACCAAAATTCCACACGGCGTTCCTGAGTAGGAAAGGGCTGTACCCATTGTGTGCCAACACAATGCCTGTAGGTGCTGAGGAATATGAGATCAAGCCGCAGATGTTGGCCTGGCTCAGATGCACTCATGAGCTACTGTGTCCCATTGCCGCTGTTGAACACAAAATTGCCAAACTAGGTGGACTGGTGATCTAACCCAGTAGGGCAGTCACTGTCTTTTCAGTTTGGTAGGTTATTTGTGACTCATTAGTTGTGAACGTACAGCTGTTATAAAGACATTATCGGCCATCGTTGGGTCTTGGTGGCAGAGGTGTCTTTCCCCAGGCTGATCGTAGCATGTTGCGCACGAGGGTCCTGCTGCATGGCTGTGGATCAAAGCATAATATTTATATTTCCCCATTTCCAAATATAACCCTGTGTGGCCTGACTTAAAAGGAGCTTAGTCCTGTGTCTGATGTGTGAGGTACCTCATTCATAAAATTAAGGCTGGATATTGTGGAAATAATGCAAGAGTCAGGGGTTTTTTTGTACTTCATGTTTGCAGGTTTTGAGCTTACATCCCATTTTTGAAACCTAATTTAAAACGATTAATTGGTTTCTTCACATGTCCTGCTCATAGCTAATTAACCAGAAGAGTGGTAAAAAATACCCAAAATAATCAATACACATTTCTTTTGTAATTTGATTATTTGAGGAGAATTATTTAAAGCTCTAATAATTACCTTTTTTTCTTACTGAGTGATCCTTTGCTGATGAGCTACAACAGCAACCAGACCTCTCAGTAGGTTTTAATACAAGCATAGAAGATTTTAAAGTCTGGGGTGTCAAAGTAAATTAAAGTGTCCCTAAGTAGTTCTTAATACAACTGACCACAGTGATTTCTGTAGGTCAATTATGTTTTACTGTGTCAATCATCCAACAGGCACTAATATAAAGCAGAACAACTCTGAAGAAATTTGTTATGGACTGTCATGTCAAGAACCCAAATGCTGACCTGCAACAGCCTTGATATTATTAGAACTACTAAGGGTCAGATTCCAATTAATCCACAGATTTAACAGTCCTCCACTGTAGTGGGTCTTGATACAATTAAGCAATAATAGATGACAGGAGGGATACTTCCTGGCAGTTAATGACCAATGGCAGTATATGAAGGCCCTTAACCTGGCTGGTCATTAACTGCTTAGGGACACAACCTGGAGCTCATAGTTTCTATTATAAACCGTATATTAAAGAAATAAATCAAATACGATTTTTCTCCCCTTCCTCTCCCTCCCCTATCCCATCCCATGCAAGCTGCTGCTGCTGCTGCTGTTGAGCTACCGTGGCAGCAATTAATGGCCACAGGAAAATCCCAGTGCAAGTCACCAGTGGGGAGACAGACCATTGTGCCGAACCTTGTAATCCTGGAAACCCCAAACTGCAGTGGGTCCTAAGGGCTCCCAAGGAACCTGCCCCTGCAGCTGGTGAGTGCAGTTTGTGTTCTGAGGCTGCATTTCAGTGCTCAGCCAGAGGAAGAAACACGTCCAGGGGAAGAAGAATGGACCCGAGCACCAGGAGCGCTTCACAGAATCACAGAATCTTCTAGGTTGGAAGGGACCTTAAAGATCATCTTGTCCAACCGTCAACCTGACTGACAAAAACAGACACCCACACAACAAACAAGGAGCATCATCACTAAACCAGACCTCCCAGCACTACATCAACCTGTCTTCTGAACACCTCCAGGGATGGGGCCTCAACCCCCTCCCTGGGCAGCCCATTCCAATGCCTGAGAACCCTTTCAGTGAAAAATTTTTTCCTAATATCCAGCCTGAACCTCCCCTGGCGCAACTTGAGGCCATTTCCTCTCGTCCTGTCGCCTGTGACTTGAGAGAAGAGACCGACCCCCACCTCTCTACACCCTCCTTTCAGGGAGGTGTAGAGAGCAATAAGGTCTCCCCTCAGCCTCCTCTTCTCCAGGCTGAACACCCCCAGCTCCCTCAGCCTCTCCTCACAAGACTTGTGCTCCAGACCCCTCACCATCTTTGTCGCCCTTCTCTGGACCCGCTCCAGCACCTCTATGTCTTTTTTATGGTAGGGGGCCCAAAACTGGACACAGTACTCAAGGTGAGGCCTCACCAGTGCCGAGTACAGGGGGACGATCACCTCTCGGGCCCTACTCACCACGCTGTTCCTGATACAGGCCAGGATGCCTTCAGTTCTCACCTTGGTTGTGCTCTGCACTTGTTTGGTGCCAGAGAAGTGGCTTACCTTCCAGGGCTGTAGATCTTTCCTGTGATGACTGGAATAACAACAATAACTTGGGAAGCCAAGAGGCTTATTTATTACTCATCCATCACTGCTTTATCTTTCCCTTGCGGTGACCTGATTCATACACTATTATTAGTAAAATTTCTGAAGGCTAAGATGTCTGTTCCGAGTGACAACAAGGGAAGCCAGGGTGACTGAGTTGGTCAGAGGTGCTGTCCTCCAGGGAAGGAGACCAGGTGGTGCCTGTGCGTGGCCACCAGTCTGTCATGGGCATGGTACCCCTCTGGGCACCAGGAACAACATGCGTGCTGCTCTGCAGCCTCCAACACACTACCTTCTCCAAAAGATTGTTGTATGTGTGGACACAGCGGACTGTCCTGCACGGTAATTTGCGCGTATTGTTTGAGATTGACATCTAGAGGTGCCCAATAAACATTTTGCCACTTACTGCTGCAGGAAGCAGTGACTTTTTTGCAGGAAGCCATTCCGCAGCTTGCTGTGCAACAACCCAACTGACATCATGAGAGTTTTCCAGATTACTGATCGTTATTCACAGCTGCAGACCAAAAAGAAAAGGAGACAAATCATGTGGTAGGGAGGAAGGGGAAAACGGGGCAGGGGAGGGAAGGAACAGAGAAAAAGCTAAAATTTGGATGGAATAATGTGACAAGTGGAGCAATATGAAAATATAGCAACAGAGCATTGGACCCCATTTCAGATGTATCATCTAAAGTAAAATTCGTGCCCAATGACGTGGTGCTGCAGCTCCAGGTGCCTTTGACCTTAGTAGCTTAAACTGGACTGACTGATCTAGTGCCTAATTCTGTTCTTCAAACTTATGGTATGGCCATTGCCACATTTTGTTAAACTGTTGTAGATTCAGTAGCAGAAATACAATTTTTTTTGCTGCTTTCTCCTCAAGATCACTTTAATATTGCAGTTTGACTATCTAGTTGATTGCTTACCAGAAATCAAAGCTTAAATTGCACAAGTTAATATTTACGTATTTATCCATTATCACATGTTAGTCAGCAAGTTCATTACATCCACTTTTGACCCTACAGTATTTCATCACAGATTCATAATGCACTATGTAATTCTTAATAATTTCATGTATGATGCTTTCTCCAGGGAAGTAAGGATTCTTTCCAACTTAGATGTTTCAGGGTGGCTTGTGTAATAACTGAAACTAGGCTAAAATCTGACGTAATGCCCAATCAAAATGTCTGTTACATTATAGTACAGTACGTTTCAATGTAATTTATTCTTTTCCTACAAGTACCATGACTAATTACTAAGTCAAAAGCCAATCATAATACACAAATGGCAGCAGTTTACAGACATGGCAATATGGCAACTCTAGGGTTTTTTGTTGTCAACTTTGGTTAGTTTGTTTAATGTTATATAGGCAGCGGGAAAGGGGGAGGCAAAGAAGAAACACGAGAACTGTTTTGTCTTGCTTCTACTCAATAAAAATCCTTCTGAGATTATGTTGCCACCAACAGCACTTCCTGCTTACAAAATTGATGCTACCCAGCGAATATTATCAAATTAGGTTGGTTATCATGCATGTCTTTTACAGCATATGGTGTTAATGGATTTCAGAGGCTGATAAATGCCTTTGTGGAATGGAAAGGCATGGGGAAAACACAAGAGCTGGAAGATTCAGTTGCTAAATTTAAAGGAGGCCAGCTGAACAGGCCTACTTACATTTTCCTCTCCATCAACTCATCATGGTCAATCTTTAATGCTAACTTCAAAGGAATAATAAGGAATGCATAGAAGACGTCACACACACATCTCATAAAACAAAATTTATCTTTAATTTGTAAGTGTCAACAGCAGTACAAAAGATGGAGTGATGGTGAATAGATTAAGGGTAGAGAGGACAGTCTTGAGGTAAATGAGCATAAATAGGCAGTCTTATAGACACTCCCCTGAGGGGTCTAAACCCCTATCATGGCATATACTGTATCACCCAAGGATGACATGTTTAACATATCAGGAACGCACCTTGTGCAAAAAAAAAAAAAAAAAAATTAAAAAAAATCCCCCCCACCCGAAACATGTAGGTAAGGTGCCAACATACACCAGAACATACTGTATATGGACAGTGTCTTTCAATTTTGTCTTTTCCATTAATAACTGAGGCAGAGGAGGAGAAGACTCTTAAAAGTACCACTGAAAGATTATTTAATATTTAATTTACCTCACGTCAATACTGCACAACAAAATCCAAGAAGTCTGTTTATGCAATGAAGCAGAGCTAAGAATAACTATTCTCTTTCTTAAATTGAGAACAGATTTTTTTTCTTTTAAATCAGTATCCTTAGCAAACTTTTTTCTTTCTTTTTTTTTTTTCACTGTATCAAGAGGAGAGTGTGAGATGTGATGGCAACCTTTAAGTTCATTTAAAAACTTTACACTGGACTGTACAAGATTTTTTTTGATAAACTATTTACATTTTCAGACTTTAAAACATATTCAAAGCAGCAATAGACACTAGTTTTTCCTCTAAACGCCCAAATAATTACCGGCCATGGGCCCAGGTAGGTACCTGCATTGTATATAGAATTTCTACAAAGAAAACCTGCCCATTAAGTTAGCCAGTGGGTGTCCAACGAGCAGCCCTTGCTGTTAAGAGCTGCACCCACAGTGTTGCTATAGGAATCAAAGCATAGTACCTTGACAAGAGAGTCTCAGTTGTCCCAACAGCTCTACACAAACTTTACAATTTGAAACAGCAGCTAGCATGTCAGTCCAGCATGTCAGTGAATTGTGCTGATTAAATTAACATAGAGTACAATCTCACAATATACATCACAAACAAATTACAATGTCAGGAAATAAGAGTTACAGTAAGATAAGTTATGTAGTAACAGCTTATAAGCTTGTCTTAATGTAATAAAAAAATTTTTACATGGGAAATACAATAATGAATGAACATAAATGCTAAGCATTCTAGTTTGCTACAAGCTGAAGAAGGGTACAAGAAAAAAAAAACACGTTGCTTTCTAGAAAGCAAAACACAAATGACAAAGGAAGACAAACGGAGAATGCACACTAGCAGGTCTGCAATGTGCAGCATACAAACAGTTAAATATTTGCACATTCCCCATACTCCAAGAGCACCAAGGACCTCACTTGTGGTTTTTAGAAAGCGGAAATTACAAAGCAAGCCATGTCACTAAGTTGCTTTATAGCTTTCATATTGCCATAAATACCAATTTGATAAGTTTCCCTTTAGCCCAGTTCACCCCACCCCACCCCCTTTTTACCCAGCGTGTGAAATCTCAGAATACTTCTTTGTCACCATTTCCAACAAACCTGGTAGTTAAAAAAGGGCGATGAATTAAAATGAAATATATTTGCATATACATTTTTTTTTTCCTTCTGTAGCAGGACATTACAGTATATCAAATATGTAGTAGGATCTGAGAAAAATCACAGATATTAATGGGTTATATAAAAAAAAAAAAAGTTTGGGGGAAGTTTTTTAAAGGAAAAGGAGCAAGTGTTTTGTAAAAGATCAAATTAGGTCACATAGTATTATTCCTTTAAAAGCACATGCTTAAGTGCCAACTTGAATCTTTAAAAAAGCATGCAAAACACCAAGGGTCCAAGCCCATTTATTAACTTCTCCTAAAAAACATGAAGAGCTCTATCATACATTCTGCTGGCTGCATCTCGAGTGCAGTTGTTCGCACCGTGGCCCTGACTCAGCAAAGCTTGCCCCGCTGAACACCAGCGCTTTACTGGTCCTCGTGGCCACCATGGAACTACTAACATGCTTAACATGAAGCAGGTAGGTAAGTGTTTTGCTGGGGGGAGGATGGGGGCGTTAATCATGTCGTATGTTTCGCTGGAAAGTGATTTTGAAATGCCATGCCTTTGATATGACCGAAAAACACAAAACCAGGAAGCCAACCCAGAGAGAGAGAGGCCTATGTTTTCGGTTGCGTTGGGAGGTGGTTGTGTTGGAACTGCCCCACAGCTGACTGCTGTAGCTCGGCACAGGGTATCTTGTTTATGGTGACTAATGCTGCTGTTGGTTTTGCCTTCTCATCCCGGAGCAGTCCCGTCTTTTTTTTGCCCTCCCCCTGCCTCAGGCTGCACCCAAGTCCCCTGATTGAGGAGCCCGTTGTGACCCCGCATGGTCTCAGCGGGCAGGTCCTCAATCTAAAGGGTGATGCCCAAACATACAGGCAGGCCAGAACTGGGCCACTTCATCAGAGGAATTTCTCCATGTAAACACGAACCCTGGAAAGCAGTTCTGTTTCCACTAAGACTTTTATCTTCCATTTTTTATGAAATATGAAGTGAACTACACTAGCTGATACCAGACTGTTTCGGGAGTGTTCTCTTAAAAATAAGTATTTTATAATTTTCCAAAAAGAAAATATATTGTATCTGTTAATTAAATAAACTGTTCACAGAGAAAATAGTATTACTATATTTGTGCATTACCTGAATGGAGTTGTTGGGGTTTTTTTCAGAGTTATTAGGGGCCTCAAACACTATGCTTGAAAAGAAATTCCACGAGTCCTTTTTGTGTATTGTCTGAACATTTTCCCCTGGTATTATAGCCTAATAGGACAACAACATGATTTAATGAATGTAGAAAATTAAGGTTTGATATTATTAAGCCTTAACTGCATTGCAAGAGTCACCTTAGTCATGATAATCTTTCCAAGGGTATGCTTTTGATTTCCAAATGTCATTCTTGTTAAGAAGTTAAATACCTCATCAGTTTTACTTGGGTTCTGAAGATTGTGTTTCCTATCAAATGTATCAGAAATTTGGTATGTTTAATGTATCACCTTTCTAAAAAAAGAAGAAAGTATTCTGTGTTTGTGGAATATGCTATTAAAAATCAGTGAGAGCACAAGTGAGGCATCTTGCTGTCCCAGCTACAGGTCCACAATACTGCGCTCACACTGCGGGTGTAAATTCAGCATCTACATGAGGTACAGTGACTTGTCAGCATTTAATATGGACCAACATACACTGATATAGAACAAAAGTAAATACATAACTTATACTTCACTAAGTATCCATGAACAAAAAATAAAATTCTATTTCCTATGTTATATTTACACAATTTAAAAAAATTCTAAAATGAGATGGTAAATTCACCAAAAACTTTGTTTTGAGCTCCGATTAATAAAGTAAAAATGTCGTTTTGTATCCTTATGATTGTCCTTCCTTGATTTCTAATGACGTTTTAGAGCCAATGTCGGCTAATAAATAGAATAAAATGCTCATATGCACGATTCAGATTCAGATATGTTCCTCCCATTACCCCAGCCAATAAATGCAATTTTTACCAGCTGGCGATTCCTGAACAGCCAGTCGTTTTCAAGAATGTGGCTTTAACATACAGAGCATCAGCGCTGAGGCAGGGCTGGAGCTAAAACAAAGTGTTCATACATACATGTATTTTGCATAAATAAATGAAATAACAAGACATAAAAATGACTCAAATCCGGCAACTGTGAGGCAGGCCCACACGAGTCGAAACAGATGACTTTTGTTCATGTAGTTTTCGTACAACAGTTTCACATTAGTCAGAAGTGATAAAAAATACCATTTATATCCAGTGCTTATAACACTTACGAAACAACATCTGTGAGTGTATGTTTTTTTGTACTACAAGCAAAATCAAGTTTCAGTCCTAAAGAACAGTCCTTTGTTCTCCACAAGCCTGCAGAATATTATTTTGGCATGGTCATAAAATTTAAAAAAATTAACCAACTAATCTAAATGTTTGCCTTTGTGCAAAAAAAAATAATTACATAAAATACAATGCTAGCAATACAGCATTCTACCTATGCAACAAAACCAGAAAAAAAAAAGAGAGCAAGAGAAAAAGAAAGTGATATGGGGGGAGGGAGAGATACTTCTAACTGGAGAATTATGTAAGACATTAATAAATAGCCATTTTTTTTAGGAAATAATGGTATCCTCCTCCCAATCCGAGCTGAATGTATTAAAAACAGTTCAAATTCCCAAGCAATTATAAGAACAAAACCCACTTTCTATAGTACCTTAGCCAGCTTAAAGAGGGCGCTCACCAGCTAACGACACAGCATATGCCTTTAAAGTCTTGGCTAGACCAGTTTATTGCTTATTAGACATGGACTCAGAACACAAATAAATATTAAAAATATAGCATTTTGTTCCAAATTACAAAATGGCCAGAGAAATTTGACCATTGTGTTTCTATGCCATTATCTTTATAAATCGTCCTGTAAATTGAACAATCTTCTTTGTTTTGGGGGTCGCTCTCCTACGTTTAAACGTGGTTTTTCCTACAGTGGCAACAAAGGCTGTCTCTGCTCGAGCAGGTATGAGTGGGGCTAGGAGGAAAATGACTGCTCCCAGCACAGCATCTTGTCCTTGCACCTCATTGGAATTTCTGCACGACAGTATGATAGCACGAGGATAAAACCAGCATTAAAACTATACTTCTTTCATTGTCCAGGCCCTAAACAAAGCCTGTTCAGCTCTGTGGGAAGCTCTAGGCCCACTCCTACCTCTCAGCCTGAGCCTGAATTTATCACCAATGTGCTGCACATATCCAATTCAAAATAAAAGCTGAGGGAGCTGAGGAGCTTCTGCACATGTTTTCATCAGTCCCATTGGATCTGTAGATACATATATACAGTGATATATTTGTGAACAGGAGTGGAGTGTGAGGAAAGAAAAATAAAGGCAATTTCTTTGCCGTCTCTGAAATTTAATAAATTCACAGTTTTGAATATCCCTCTCTTGTCTATTCCCCAGAATTTTCTCCAGCAATTGCATTGTTTCTGGTAGTCATACAAATAAAAATTTTAGTTTCTATAGCACCTTACATCCAAAGAGCCCAGAGCACTCGACAAGCGTTCATCAAAATCTGGGTCACATTCCCACGTGACTAATATTCAATAAATATTTTTGATGCGCTGTTTTCCCAGCTTAGCAAGTCAGATATTTTTGTGGCCTTCCCTCCCCCACTAGGAGTCTCACATATAAATCACTGCATAAATACTTAAGGTAGCAAACAGTTCCTTCAGGTGACAACAGGAACATGATGTACAGAGCCATGATTCACTGCAGGGTTCTACAGGCCCTAAAAATTCAGCATGGTGGACTCTACATGCAGACTGAATTGTACGTCTGCCTTTGCTGTCTAAGTAGAGAGGTTTATAACTATAAACACAATTTTTTAGGAACATTTGTACTGTATGTACATATAAAAGTACTCACTTTATTTTGCATTACATATAGCAGAGTGTTTCCAAGTGCTCCTTGAACATACAGTGTTACAGGAACAACTGAATTTCTCATTCATAAATGTCATGTTCATTTTAGTAGCAGGTGCACTTTGATTTTCATATACCTTTGTAATTTAGGGGAGGAGAAAGAAGGGGGTCTAAAATATCAATAAGGAATTGTAAGTGTAATGCCACCAACAGTACTTTTAAAAATAAATATTAAGTATTTGGACCCTTGACATTCTGGAATGAATAAATTATTTAAGAGAAAATGTGTTAAGACTGAATGCAAGGGTTAAAAGCAAAGGGGTAAAGAATGTAATCAGAGGTGGCCTCACACTGCTAAGACAGGCCCGTCCATAGCTGGTGATCGCTCTTTTGTGCTTACTTAAAATTTCACACTAATGGCACATCAAGAGGCAAAAGCAATTGGGCACATGCACTATGGCAACCATGTTCACTACTTAAGAATATCCTGTCTCCAGATTCCTGAGTACTTTACCATATTCTGGAAAAAATTAGGTTTTATATATTTTTTTTAAGATGTCAAAGGATTGTCTAAGACTTTACAGTGTCTCCTTTAAGACTTTTTTTTTTTTAAATGTTAAGATTCAAAAGTTATGAAAAGTTTGGCACATCAGAAGTTCGGCTATACATATGGAAAAAAAATGGAATTCAGAGACTATTTTTTAAAGACGAGTTATGATGCACAGATGTGCACACTTGCGGACTTGTTCTGCTTCACAATATGAAATCTGCAGGTTTTGTTTTCTAAAATAATCCAGAATAAAAACACATTCACAACCTGTAGGCTGGCACAGCATACCTGAGTGAGAATGTATAACCCCCATCTAAAACAGTAACTTAAACCTTTATCAGCATCCAAAAGGAAAAAGACAAAAGGTAAGACTTGTAAGACAGCTATTGATTCATATAGGTTTTCAAGTCCTGATGTCTGATATTTAATATATGTCTTCATCTAAATTAAAAAAACAAAAACAAAAAACCCAAGTTCATGAAAAATTAGGGAAACAATCTGTCTCACACATTAAGAAACATTTAAGACCATTCTGCTGATGTAACTGTAGGAGCCACACATGCATGCAGGCTCTTTAAGAACTTTTGTTCAAAAAAAACCCAAAAAAAAACCCAAATGAGTCTGAGTACTTTAATTCTGTGAATACTCCTCAGTTGGCACTGACTGCCTCGTGGGCTTCGTTTTCACTGCTATAGTCTGATTTGGGATCATCCTCATAGTCCTCGTACATTTCTATTTCATCCTCTCCGTTTATCATCTCGTTTCCAGCCAGGCTTCCGCTGTCCGTCTTCATACCATAAGTGCTTTGAATGACGGGGATGCTGGGCTCAGGGCTGGCAGAGGTGCTCGAGCAATCTGATGTCATCTGAGGTGATGGTGTGGTAGTCGCCATAGTAATAGCACCAGGATAGACAACCCCCGTTCCTGTGGTGATTGGAATTTGAGGATGTTGTCTGGAAGGGAAAAAAAAAAAAATAAAAGGAGGGGAACGTGATTTCCTGTGTTCAGAGAAGAAGACCTCTGCATGTCCAAATGAAAGAAAAACGGGTCGCTTCCTAGAAAGGCTGATGCGTTCCTCTGGGGTTCACAGTCTGGTCTTGTATGGCATTGGGTCATCTTAGCTTCCCCCAAGGACAACTGGAGAGTAAACTGTTTATTACAGAATCACAGAATCTTCTAGGTTGGAAGGGACCTTAAAGATCATCTTGTCCAACCGTCAACCTGACTGACAAAAATAGACACCCACACAACAAACAAGGAGCATCATCACTAAACCAGACCTCCCAGCACTACAGCAACCCGTCTTTTGAACTACCAAACATTGATTCTTTTATGTATTTCATGTGTTAATTTAAACCATAATGCAGACTAGCACTTGGACAGAGATCATCAAAACGCTTCAGGCACCTGGGCGATGCCTAAATGCTGCTGTAGACATCACGTGTCCAAAATACAAATCCTCCAAATTCCTGACAAACGCTTCTGTTAAGGAGGGGACCTCAAGATGACCTGTCAGTACCTAAAATGGCAGATAGGTGACTAAGTAACATTGTCTAACTAGATGTTATTTACTATTTAAGCGCTAACTAGACTCCTATGTCACTTAGAAATACTTTTAATGGTTCATTTCTGGCTTGTGATTTTTATTTTAATCCATGATCAGAATGCCATTTGTTCTTCAGGATTTGATGTGTAAAACCATGTTCTTGAAGCCCAGTACTTGAAAAAAAGAACAAATGTTCTTTTTCTGTGGTAATGGCAGTCTACAGAAATTAAAACTTCCTCCCGAGGACCCAGTGTCAGGTCTGATTTATTCTGACAATACAAATATACGGGAAGACTCAATTAAGGGGGCACTACCTCTACTTTTGCCACATCTTAACTTTGTTCACAAGGTTACAACGTTACCTGGGTATTGTCTAAAACTAAACTGGGCTTTTGTAACTACGAGCCAAGCAATTCAACACAAGCTTTACTGTTAGCACGTACATAGCTGTACTAAGTGGTGCAATGTCTCTTCTTACAGTGATGTATGTATATTCAAATGCTTTGCTGACTAAAGGTCAGGTTGCTGAACCCATTCCATGGTGAAGCCCTTATTGGCTACAAACTAATTAAATCTACTCCTTACATTTGGGTTAATTAACTAATAATATACTTTCCATATTAAAACACTCATACAAACGTTCTCATATTATTTCTGGGTGATTACCTTTAGTAAAGCTAAGAGAAAAAGAAGGAATGTAACTTGTCTGAAAGAAGAAAATCTACATCATACTCCAGATGTAACACTGAATGAATATACTGCAGTACTAAAAATACCCAAGTGCCCTGGAAGATGCTGGTTTAATATTGACTTGGTATTGAACATACATGCCAATTTGCATAATTTATTTAAAGAATCATGTATTTCAATTTATTCCCAACCTTCTTTAGAGCAATATTGACCAAGTATTGGCGAACTATTACATAATTTTAGCAGGAGAAACAATGTCAGGTATGTTTGAATGGTCTAATGAATCTATAACTTCTTGACCACTATGTCATTCTATGCTGAAATTCATAAGGACATTCCATAAACCAGTGTCTCACAAATCCTTAACCATTGGCTAAATCAATACACAAAATAATGCAAAGCTTATTTACAAGACCTTAAATGTTGAGTTTTTATTGTTCATTGATCAAACTCTAATTTTGATAAATATCACACTACAGATTTACGGGGAAACCAAAGTCCTTCAAGTTTGGGAGCTAATACAGACAGCCAAATCATGAACACTCTGTGTAAGATATTAAAATAGCATGTAGTACTGTCGTATCTGATACTGCTATCTTGACTCCTAAAGCCTCTGCACAGCCTGAGAAATTCAAACATCTGTTGGGTAAGTATGGTACACCTGGCTAGAAGCGAGCAAAAACATTGCAGTAATTCATTTGACACAGTCATTATACTCCTGTTTGCAAATGATGATTTGCAGATGATTTACAAACAGCTAGGGATTTTTCACTAAATTTTCACTTTTTAAATGGTCTGATAAATGTTCTGTGAAAACAATTTTCAGCCAATGTATTTGCTTGCAAGTGATTTTCCGCAAACATCTTTCAATACTTTATCCATAAAATTGAACACCTACCCCACAAGGGAACATTTCTGTTTTAGGATTGTATGTTGTCAGGAGTGTAAACTAATACTGTTAAAACCCCACATGTACCTCCTCCACAACTTTTATACACAGAAAATGTTTGCATTAATGACTGTTTCCACAAAGCAAAGGAAAAAGAAACCCACACATGGTCACAGCAAAATTCTACATAGTTGTCAGCAGGCCATACACACTTAGTTCTCTCTAATCTGCTCATCTAACAACTGCTGGTACTAATCTTTTTCCAATATTTCTCAGAGTAAGTAAATTCACAAAACGAAGTACCACCAATAGTTCATCAAAGAACACCACAATATTAATACCAAAAGATGCTTGGAAAATGTTGTCTTTACAACTCTTCTAGTAAGAGTTGTAGAATATACTCAAAGAATGATTGAGTGCAAGCTGCTCTTGTGTTATAGGTGACACTAAGGATCAGAACTCTAATATTCACCCTTACCTCTCCCCCCTAAAAAGTTTGCGTTTTTTAAGAAGCAAATTGACAATCTATAAGCAGCAAGAAGGAAAAAAATATCTGTTTAGGACAGGGTTGTGAGGTGATGATGAAATGATGGTTGTCAGTGTTAAGGCCTAAGGGACAGACTAAGTTAAGAAATTCAGATATTCTTTCAAATGTGTATCAAGTTAGCAAAACTCTTTTGCATACCCACATTTCAATGGGACAGGGTATATTTGTCCAAGTACCACCCATTCTAAAGTATATAGGGAGCTTTAAATTACCTATGTCTCACCATGGAACTGTAAACGTGGTAACTGTATGACCTAAATGGGAAGTTTCTCAAATTGCTATCTATTGCTAGTAAAAATATGCTAGCACTTACACAAGGGCACCCACACCCCCCATTAACTGGACACCTACCTCTCACTTGAGCCCTGTTATTATTTAGAGCTGATCAGGTTGTCACTGTAAATTCTGTCCAAATTGCTGCATTACATCCCAGAAAGCTTTATTTTAAGATATCACAAACTATATGGATGGCATATGTTACTGGAGATGAGTGTTATCGTTCTCTAAGTAATTAGATTTTATAGGATGGGGAGGGGAGAAGAAATTAGAGCATTTATTTAAATTCTAACCACTCTCAGTGAAAGGATGAGTTGGACTTTCTGACCTATGACTCTGGCCATTACGTTTTCTCTTATTTGTAGTTCTTAAAGGCTCTCATGTTAATAGTATTTTTTTATAGCATTAAATTCTACATGTTTTATGCTTGTACATAACTAAAGTTTTGCCCATCATAGGACCTTGGAGCAAGGAGATAAAAGCATACTTCCCCGAATCACAGAATTGTAGGAGTTGGAAGGGACCTTCGGAGATCATCTAGTCCAACCCTTTGCCAAAGCAGGGTCACCTAGAGCAAGGTGGACAGGAATGGATCTAGGCAGGTTTTGAATATTGCCAGAGGAGGCTCTGCAACCTCTCTGGGCAGCCTGTTCCAGTGCTTGGTCACCCTCAAAGTAAAGTTTTTTTGCATGTTCAGAAAAACATGTAGCTTGTGTCCATTGCCCCTTGTCCTGTCAAGAGGCACCACTGAGTAAAGCCTGACCCCATCCTCTTGGCACCTACCCTTTAGATATTTATAAGTATTGATGAGACCCCCTCTCTGTCTTCTCTCCTCCAGGCTAACCAGACCCAGGTCTCTCAGCCTTTCCTCATGAGAGGAAATCATCTTTGTAGCCTTCCACTGGACTCTTTCCAGCAGTTCCCTGTCCTTCTTGAACGGGGAGGGCCCAGAAATGGACACAGTACTCCAGATGCAGCCTTACCAGGGTAGAGTAGAAGGGGAGGATGACCTTCCTTGACCTGCTGGCCATGCTGTTTTTAATGCACCTGGGGAGACCATTGGCCTTCTTGGCCAATGCTGTACTGCGAGCTACAGGTTACAGCTCAACACAGCTGCACATGCATGTTTTCTGCCTGGTTAAGATTTCCAGAACCCAACATAAATCTTCCTATCTCTTCAGATCTGTGAGGAATGGTGACTCATGGCTATGGACCCTGGCTTCAAACTACTCCTGCCTCCACCATTTCTTCTTTGCCAAAGAAATCCTTATGTGGCTAATTGCTACAGGTCACTTCCCTATCTGCTCTGCCAGCATTGCTAGAATGTCTGGGGTCAAAGATTTGGCCCAAAATACATAAATAAAAAAAAAAAAAAAGGCTGTAACATGAAAAGTCGTAGACCAATTGACCTGCTCACAAGTTTGTGGCATTAAAATTCTTAGGATTTTCCTGGAGAACGTTTCACTTCTGACTTTTGCAAAACCAGCTAAACATTTAAATTGGCAAATTACCATTGTTTTCTGATTCCTTCCCAACTATTTTCTGACAGCTCTTTCAATGACTGAAGCAAAATCAATTGCATTAAGGAAAATGCTTATATGCTACACGCCCCTGAAACTTACATTTCCATAAGGAATGAAATAACAGTAAATCTCACAAAAGCACCCATTGTGTACTTACTTTAAATTCAAGCTACAGCAGTATAATATCACAGCCTTATTCAAAACAGTAGTCTAGCAACATTCAGACTATGTGTGTACAGTAGTTATAAACACTATAAAGACTTTATTCTAAACATCTTACACTGGCAAAACACAAAGAAGTTACTGGTTACATCATTTTGCACAGAAATGTATGTATCATATTGGCATTCAGAGTGTATTAGATTGTAAAAATGACTGAGAATTGAATTATTTCTGTAAGACAAGGCAACAAAAGACAGACTCTTAGCTTAAAATGTCTGAATTCATGATTTATGGCAACAAAAGACAGACTCTTAGCTTAAAATGTCTGAATTCATGGTTTATATATGATCCATTTGTTAGTTCACATTTATTTATGCATTACAAAAAAAGTACTATTGAAGATAAATTGTAAATCACTTGAAGTCTGCTCAGGGATTAACTTATGCTGAAGTTATCATTCACAATTTCCCATTAATAATTTTATTATTAAAAATAACTCAATTATTTTAAAGACATGGCTGCCTTGAGATTCAGCTTCCACTAGATTAAAACCAGCAAATTTTTAGTATACTCTGCATTAAACATGAATTATTTCTGTATATTATCTGCCTCATTTGGAACAAAATTCATTCATGTAGGGCTGCAATAGGAGGCCTACACCATTTTAAGTTTCATTCTGTTCTTTGAAATGATTGCCAGTTTCTAGATTTTTGTGCTGGTCTATCACATATATACCATTTATCTCAAAACGTGAATTTCCTGCCCAATTTATTGCAAGAAATCTTCATTCTCATTTAATTCATTGGAAGCTTCTCTTCAAAAATCAGAACAGAACCTGGCCATTCATAAGCTTATTTCTCTGTTTGGTTTTAAAGCCTGGCTACTTTGTATACTGAGATTCTCTAAACAACTTTTGTGTGTCTTTGCAATGTTTATCAAAGCATATAGCTCACTGAAGTAAGCAGTATGAGATTTTTGCATCTTAAAAGTTCAAGCAGTATAAAACTCTTTCTATGTTTGTGGTAGGGGGTGTTTTAGTTACAGACAGAGCATGATTATTCTGTGCTAGCCAATGGCTCACCCGAGGGGGTCTGATAGGACCTAACCCTTACTGGATTGCTTAAGCCATAAATGTACGTTTGGTGTAAGAGAATACCAAACATAAATATGAAAGAATATAATTTTTCTTGCTATTTATACTTTCCCCTAGTGAATTTTTGAAGGTCTATCTTTCTCTTCGCACATATCCTATTTATCTTTTTATTCTGTGATAATTTTTTGCCAATTTGGCATACCCATTTCCAACTTAATGGGTATGTTCTTTAAGAAAAAGGAAAAAAAAAAGGAGGATTTCAGGCAGTATGAAGCACTAGGCACATTTCATTGGAGTCTCTTTTGTACTTCTGTTCTCTGTCTTACACTGAAATATTTACTGTAAACATAAAATCAATCCTAAAAACCACATTTGTCTCCTATTTCACTCTGAAAAGGAAATGGCATCTCAACTCTACAGTTCTGAAGGACAGTTTATGTTGTTTGTTTCATCAAAACAGTGGTAAAATGAAGGGTGTACAAGGTCAGTTCGGAAAACTGTCCCAGCTGATGCCTTATGTGCTATTTACATTAAACACAAGGAAGAATAAGTTTCAGAAGCTGCTGGGCTTAATTACTGTGTTTCACTTAATTATAATCTGATTTGGATGAAAAGTTGCTTTTTATTACTCTGTAAACTCTTCTGCTGAACTAAATGATACCATGTTTTATGTTTCATTTCAAAAAAGCTGTCTTGGTCTCATTTTTTCACTTTTTTTGCTTGGTCTCTTTCAATAATTTAGTTTTAATTTTTTTCTTTACGGAAAAAAGCAATTTGGGACAACAGTGGGAAGTCACAGAAAAGCATGAAATAATTTTTTAAAATCAAAGCCTGTGTTTCCTCAGTATCAAAATTTATATTCATATTGAACTGCAACATGGATCTCATTTCACCTTTATTGAACGCATCCATTAGACTTCACATCCCCCTTTTTCATCACTTGTAGAACTAAAAGTCATTGTTTCTGGTAACGTCCACTGCATCTTTATAAAAGTGCACGAAGGTAATTTACTCTTAGTTTAAAACTTCTTTGGCATGGATGGTGAAGACCATGTGGACTTAACATAAATATGAATTAGAACCAATCCTTTCAAGAAAATGATGACATTACCACGGTCATTGTGATCATATTGTCTGATATATGAGAAATATGTTACATTTAGGTTGCACAGTTTTCTTTTTTTTTTTCTCTTTAAATCACAGTATCAGTCTTTAAGTAGGCACTTACAGAAGTTTTTAAAATCCATCCTCCATATTCCATATTTAGCCACCATTTCCAATGTGTAAAACGCTACTGCTTAATACTGGTTTGAATTAGCAAACAATTCTCAAATTGTTCTGACTGCTGTTTTGGCATTTCTTTTGCATTTCTTGTCTAAATGTGATTTCGTCTGTCAATCTGCTTTGGAAGATACAAGCTAGAGTTTCATTCCCTCAATCTGAATATAATTTGTGATGTGATGTATAAATTCACATTTCTATTTAGAGTTCTATGTACAGTTTTGGTGGAAGTCTATTAGTAAACAATTTCCCTTAGAGTGAAGAATAAAAAACTCTGTCAAAACTGTGGACTGGAAGGCTATTTTGAGATATCAAAACCACTTCTATTTACTGATTGAAGAGAGAGCCCACATTGTTGCAGGCTGTACCACAAAATAATTGACTGCAACAGGAGTTCTGCATCCCAAGCCAAAAATGAGGGCACATAATCGACGTGAAGGTCAATTATCTGGTAGCAAAGTACTCAACAAAAGGAGACTATTGTGATTAGAGAAATAAGCAGAACATTGTGAATTTGGAAAGGCTGGCAGTGGAGATAGCTTTTCAAATCTTTGTAAACCACCAGGAACATTGTATTAGAGCACTGAGCATCACAGATTAATTCATAAAAAAAAAACAGGAGAGAGAAATCAGTTATGGTGCAGTTGTTTTACTGGACTTTTGTTATTTTAGCATGTGGATCTTTCGTAGTGCTGCTTTCTCTGCTGAAGACTAGAGCATATACTGTTAAAAAACCCACAATGTTTTTAAAACCGTGCCAGGATCTTTTGGAGCCATATATTCTGAGTTGTAAGTCTACCCATTCTTTCTATGCGCTACTTGAAAGACTCCTCCTAAAACACTTATTTTTAAATTTTTTTTTTTTCTAGAGTTTTATATATAACAAAATTCCTAATAGCCTCATGCTATGATATCATTCATTCATGTGTGTTCTTAGTGTAACTGCTATTACTCCTGTCCTTTTCCCCCCTCTCCTGACTCATTCTACACTGGAATAATCTTTTTGTCTTTGTTCTTGTCTTAATTTAGGAAATGATCCTGGAGTCATTACTAAACCAGAATGGATTAGCTTACTAATAACTCACAAAAGACATGATTCAAACCTTTCAGGCTAATGGGAAACAACTCCTTTTGACTTTAAAGAATTCCACAATCAGTCTCATAATCAGCATTCAGTGGCAAGCTGATAGCTCCATATTCCGTGATATATCTTATGTTTTTAATAAGGTTCTACAGGTTCAAATCCTTACCTTCTAAATGACATTAGTCTGACTTAAACAGATAGGTCTATTTGTTTTCAAACAGCACGCTGTGTCTTTGAAAACAATTAAAACAATAGTACTCACCCTACGGTAAAAAACTGCCTCATCTCCTGTCTTCGAGACCTCATCAGTTGTTTGTATTCACCAATGCGCAGTTTCTTTCCATCAACAATGCAGGTACGTTTTGGTCGAGGTTTGTATTTGTAATTAGGGTACTTTTCTAGGTGGATTTTACTTAGCCGTGCCTGCTCTTCATAATAAGGTTGTTTCTCTTGATTTGACATGGACTTCCAGCGAGATCCTATTGATACAAAGCATCAGTGAGTGCTCAGGTATAGCAGGTTTAGCTTTACACACACACGTTCCAACGTGCCTTCTCGCCATAATAAACAAATTTTAAATAAGTTAATTAAATAAACTGATTTGAATTTACATGAGCCAGCACATATATTGGGATGCACGATGTGAGACACCTTAAAAGAACCTTGACTCTATTAAATAGGTGCACTTAAAATGAACTTACTTCTCAAAATCTCAGCCTCATGCTGCAAAACAGACTATTTAATTTTTTTACGATATGAGCATTAATCTGTGAATAATTCTATACCTTTGTAATACCACTCACAGTATTATGGTTAAGTAGGATCTACAACCATACTTTTACTGTTAAAAGCTTAACACATTGCCTAGGGATACATGCTGCTTTGAGAGTTTTATGAGGATTTGGTCTATATGCTCCTACTAATAGATATTAATACCTTACTGTGTACCAGGAAAAAAAAAAATCAAGACCTTACAGATTCAACAAAATCATGAAGAAACCCTTACTGTCTGGGTGTCTTAAGTTTACTGATCTTCTGATATAAGCTTGGCATAATATTGGCACCTTACCATGTTTTAAAACGTATTATGCATATTATCTTTCAGCTTGATGTAATAAATGCACAGAACTGCACTCAGAAAGTTTCATTTAACAAACTTATGTTCTTTAAAAAAAAACAAAACAGAAAGCACATTGTAATTATATACACCACTTCAGGTACTGTAAACTCTTGTTGAAAGCTGCATCAATAAAAAAAGTTTAAAAATTAACACAGTGTACACAGGAAAAGGAAAAAAGTATTGAGATCTCTTGTATTGTTTATAAGGAGCTATCTAAACACTTGAATAGAGAATGTTGGTTTTGCTGTGGGTTTTTTTTTTTCCAGGGGATAAGAAATGCAGAAAATAGCTTTTTGGTGTCTTTTATATGAATAAAATGATTACAGCTGTGGTAAACGTGGGTGGAAGCTATTCTTTTACCAAGATTTTTCATACATCAACAAATGGAAAAGTTGTATAAATATTATCCGTAGCCAGCAATACTCTGTGTCAGTTCTAATATTTCAGTCTCTTTTCTCATTGTCCTGGAAAACTTGCACAGATATTATATGGACTTATTTGTGGCAGAGCAGATACTGACAGGTTAATTCCATGGTTAACAAACACTCAATTGCTGGCACTTCTGAAATATTTATGCTGGAAGTTTACATTTTAATGAATACAGTTACTATGTCCTAATAGTTTTTTCACAGAATGCACACAAATAATATATATTCCCTACAGCTGCCAACACTGAAACAGTGCAGGTTTTATACAAAAATGAAAGGCTATTCATATAAGTTACTTATATGGTAGACAAAAATATGAGAACTACTAAGATTTTGGAAGTTTTAGGACAAAGTAGCATTTATTTCTATGTATTCTTGCCTCTGATTGAACTAACATGCAACAAACTTTTGTAAGAATGTATTTGAACTCAAAGTTCACAATAAACTGATTACAGAGGAAACTTGATTTTTACTTTTATTTATTACGAGTTACATTTGGAATCTGTCTTTCACTTAAAAGACTCAGAAAGCAAATATGGGTTTTAACATTTCACCACTCATTCTCACGTATGTTTCTAATTCTCTGGAGGGGTCTTAAAAAGCAAATAAAAATTTCTCGAAAATGAGCCAATTTATTTGCACAGTGGCAAAATATAAGAATATAATCCATGATATATTCTCTGATCATCCCAATCTTTAAAAATTAAATACTAACTACAGTGTCTTCTAACTAAGCAAGATTTTAATTGTATGATACTAGTGCTTCCTTAGCTTTTTGAACATTGTAACATTTTGAACCAAACATCATTTTGCATGCGAGAAGGTATACATGTACATGCCTTTTGAACTGTGCCAGGTTTCTTTCTTTGACACTGCACTGTCTGACATAAACCTTTGATTTTGATTTTGCAGTGTATTAATTTTTTTTCCCAGTAATTACTCCAGCAAGTACCATTTTGCACTCAGGAGATCTGTAGTTCAGGTGATTTCTAACCGGATCTCACAATTAGACCTTTTATCAGGATACACTCTTGCAACAGATTTCACAAAACATTCCTTTTGAATGCTGCTAAGGCTTTAAAGCATGTTGTGACTCTGCCGTTGAAAATAAAAAGTATTAGGGAAGGGGCAGAAAGGGAAAAGGAAGGGAATGAAAAGAAGACAACCCACGAGTCTTCATTTGTATGAGTTGCAGTAGTTCCAATTTCAGCGAACATTTCCCAAATGGAATATGTCCTAAAATTAGAGAAGTTGCATATCTGAGAAGGAAGTAACTAGCCTATGTCACCAATATAAATAACCTCATCTTTCCACAGCTCCAAAAATAACTAACCTCTGCCAATTGACACTGCTACAGCGG
The DNA here is from genome assembly GCF_001431845.1 of Calidris pugnax. Classification (NCBI taxonomy): domain Eukaryota; kingdom Metazoa; phylum Chordata; class Aves; order Charadriiformes; family Scolopacidae; genus Calidris; species Calidris pugnax. The sequence goes on along the minus strand of NW_015092181.1, from coordinate 1,188,959 downwards.
AGCCTTCTGAGTTTCTCTCCGTTTTGGTTTAGTCACAGTCGCGATTTGTTCGTCGTCTTGCACTTACCTAGGATTTTGCTAATGTTGGAGTTGTGCATGTCAGGGAAGGCTTGGAGAATTTTTCGGCGCTCATCCTTTGCCCAAACCATGAAAGCATTCATTGGTCGTTTGATGTGGGGTTCGCTGCTGGCTCGGCCCCGCGAGTCCCGGTAGACTCGAGCTTCAGCCACAGTGGCACCTCCTGTTGGCCAACAATAATACTGCTGTAGTTTAGCTGCAGAGCCATTCATTGCTTTACTTCCTGGAATGTCAGGGCAGGAAGAAACAAGATGGATGCAAAACATTATTACGTGGATGACACAAGCGCTTTCAGTGCTGTGTTTATTTCAGCCTCATTCTCTTTCTCTCTCTCTTTGATGCCCGGTCTACGAGGGAGAGAGACAGAGAGAAAGGCCGGCCAGTGATTTCAGTGTAATTGATCAGGCATCAACATCTCAGCGAGGAGACAAATTGACTGGTATTTCTCCAGTTAAGGTATGGAGATTTGAAAAAGTTTCCTTTTGAGACTTTAACATAGCATATATGTTCTGAATGCTCAACAAAACTCATATGCAAGTTATGCTTGAGAATCCAAATTGATGTAGACTTTCACTTTGCTTCTTGAGCAGTGAAGCATGTGACAAACGTTTCATAAAATAAATTATATAGCACGCCAGGTACATGCTGCTAGTTGTATGGATCTGATTATATTTGGAGCTGAACATTATAAAGTTGCATCGGCTTTAGTTGAATTTTAGATGTGTCTTGGAGCATTCGATCACATATACGTAATTAAACTGTCTGCCTTCAACAGGTAGATGCATCCTGTAGCTTCTGGAGTGCGAGGCAAGAACTCCAGCTTCTCCTTGCCTGCTGTACTTCAATGTATGGCAGTGTCCCATCATTACCCACCATCAATTCAACTCACACATGCTAATCTTAACCAGTTTTTTGAATGCATCCAGCCCTGCTTCTGGACCACAAACAGCTTCACGGGGGTTTAGGGTTCACAGAGCTATGAGAACTAGTATTAACAGGAGAAAGAGATAAACAAGCCTAGATAAGGCATGTTTTTACCAGAAAAACTTCTGCAATTGTGATGATAGCATATGTTTTTAGGGTTATACCTTAGCTATAAAAGAAAGGGGGAAAGCCTTTATAATGGGAGAGGGACATACGGGGTCTTAGGCCTCCTCAAACTGTTAATATAATTTAATACCTTGAAAAAACAAGATGCATGAAAACAAATTAGCACAGCAATAGGTCTCAATTTTTTGTAAACTGTTACAACTGTTTTTAGGGTTATACCTTAGCTATAAAAGAAAGGGGGAAAGCCTTTATAATGGGAGAGGGACATACGGGGTCTTAGGCCTCCTCAAACTGTTAATATAATTTAATACCTTGAAAAAACAAGATACATGAAAACAAATTAGCACAGCAATAAGTCTCCATTTTTTGTAAACTGTTACAGCACCCAACACAGATTTATTTGCCAAAGACCAGAAGATTAGTTCTTTACACTAGGTAAAACACTGCAGATTTACTGATTTCGGTGATTGACCTACACATTTTTAATTTTGCAAAAGCTAAGTTTCCTAATTTAGTGTGAAAACACTTTATATTGGGTATACGATTTAAAAAATTCTATATAGGAAATATATTTTCATGAAAAAAGTCCTATTATAGAGGATGCATAACTAATACACTACCTTTTTGCCACCAGGTCCACAGTACATTAATTTCATTTAAAATGCACTGACCATACAGGATAAATTGATTTTGCTTTATATGGTGTTGACAGCCATGTTTATTGTGCAGTGAAATGTAGTGTAGTTTCAAGCCAACTATATCCATCAACACAGGGCAATATGCTGACTACTGGGCCAGATGAAGACATACATTACCCTGAGAGCAAAACACTCATTCGTATACGGCAGTGTCTTCTCCTGAGGATCACCATGGTAATTTATGATGCCTCCAATGCCATTACTTTACAACTGACACCAATTTGGCAATTTGTATACTAACATGCGTGCGCATAAAAGGAGACAGGTTTGTGGCAAATGTGAGATGCAAAACTATTTTAATACATTGTAAGTTAAGTACCGCGCTACAGGTGTTCAGCATTTAAAGCTGACTGCAGCTGCAGTCAGATTTTTATTGCAAAAAGGAAGAGTAGTTTTGCTAAGCAATCTGCATGTAGGACGAGTTCAGGGATGTGTATGGCTAAGGAGGCTCTCTGTCCATTGTTGTCAGAAGGCTTGGAACATGCATACCGTATATACCATCTTTTGAGAGAGAATATATTTATTGTGAAACTATAATAAGTTACAAACATAGTAAGTCAACACTGAAACATTTATTGAGACGAATGGCTATATAATTTGAGAAAAATCAAATATATCATGTACTGGTTGTTCCATCTTTTAAAATAATGCCATAAAATTTGTTACTAGTATGTGGACAATTAGGAAGCTGGTGACAAGTTGAAAAATTAAATTACTACTGATGCAAAAGTTGTTATTTGTTATTCAGCTACTCTACTCACAGCAAAGGAAAGAAGACGTATTTGAACCCACATGATGATTTTCCATTTTTAATTTCCCCAAGGTGCTTATTCACTGTGGCTTATGGGCTAAGGATTTTGTGTTTCACCCAACTTTCAATACTAATGCAGGCAAAGAGGACCTTTACTGGTGTTGAGATTATAGGCCATCTTTTTAATCTGGATACAGTTTAGATAGAACACAAAAAAAGCCAAAACCAAAACATCCAAACAAAAAAAAACCCACCATAAATTATTTTCAGAGAAAGCTTATGTTAGAAAACAATTCTTACTCAAAGTAATAAATTACAACCATCTCAAGAAGGCCAAGAAGCTCTGGCTGTATCTGCTTTAAGCAAGTCCACACTTGAAGGATTTGAAAAAGCAGCCAAAGAGTTGATGTTCTTTGTGCTTGATCTCTGGGGGAATATTTGCAAGTTGACCCATAGGCCATCACAAAAGCATCTGCAAAATGAATTTTTGCAAATAACTAAAGTAATATAATCTCCATGTTCTTCTATCTGAGAAGTACAGAATTATATTCAGCATATAAAGCATTACAAGAACATGTTCCTGTGCATGTGATTCTATGTGGGGAGCCAGGAAGTCTCAGTACCTTTTTAGCTTAGTAATGAGGCGCTAATGATATAAAAAGCACATACTGCTCAGTAAGCTTTTACAAGTTGAAACACATAAGAACAAGCTTTCAAACTAGTTGTTCTTAGGTACTTCATCCTGTCAATCAAATATTAAGACAGTATTATGCCCTATATAAACAATGTCAACAGGTTTTACAAAGTATGGATTTTTTTTCTTATTGTGATAATTATAGTACTGACAGAGGCTAAAAGAGACGCCTGAAATTTTTAAAGAAAAGATATATACAACTGCAAAGAAGTTGGTGTTTTACTTCTTTCTGAAAATATTTTCAAGAAATTCTCATAAATAATAAACCCAAAATAACAGATAAAATAAAAATGTACTACTAATGAAGGGTGAGAAGAGAGGAGGAAGTTGGGAATTGTCTATGGCAAATAATGCTCTGTCTGCTAGTTATTATTCATACTGCAGTCACAGGAAGGGGTTTTGATTTTCAGAATTAAAAGCTTGGTCAGAATTAAAAATTCTTGCAAAAGCAGTCCAGTTTGGCTGTCCTAATGGTTTAGTTGGCAAAGAAGTCTACACTTCAGCCTAAATGCTGGGGCTTTCCTCAAAGTGACACTTTTAGCTTTTGAGGGTGTGGACTGCCTCACTTCCTAGATCCTTTCCATTTGCTCAACTTGTCATGACTTAGATGATTTAAAACTAAAAGCAGATCACTTTTTGTGGGTATTTGGCAGTCAACTCCTCTGTGGAAGCTGGATTCCAGACTAGACTCTAGGGACAACACTGGGTCAAAGAACGTCGCAGGCTGAATCTAAAGATGTTACAGCTTCATTAAAGTAATTTCAAACAGTGTTTTGGTTCCCCAAGAGACTGATTGCTGTCTAATGACAGTGTGAGGGAAGAAGAACCTCTGCCCTTTAGAACAAGAAAAGAATCTGATCATCAACAGGAAAGATAAACATTTTCACAAGAATTAAACGTTAAGAAGCATACAGTAACAACTGCTAAACTGTTTGTTTATTTATTCTTGCCTTTATCTGAGTTTCTCACCTTTTATAATGACAAAAATTTTAGGATAGGCACCATCTCTTAGCATGTTCCCCGAAATCTTTGCCACATTAGGGTTAATCCTGGTTTTACCTTGCATTTTATACATCATCTACCACAACAAAACCTCAGGCTGTTATCAGAGTTACATGTTACCAGAATGCAAACAACAATAAATGCTATAGAAAGGAGAAAAAAAAAAAAGGTTGAGAAAAAGATGAGGAAAGAAAGAGAAATGACAGCAAAAAGAAAGAGATTTTTATCAGTCACTCTGTTGTTCCTTAATACGTCTTTGCACCATGGCCATTGATTCATGTTTGGAGTGATACATTTCCTCTGACTCCCCCAGATAATGAATCTTTGGCTACTCTAGAGAATATGCTGCATACCGAGATAGGATATATAGAAATAAATACAATCTTTCTAGATTCCTAGTGTAAAAGTGACTGGTTAGTAGTAAAGCTCCTGTAATCAGTTATCCATTAAGCTGAGATGACCTTTTTGTCTACTTTGGAAAAGACTGATTGCAACCTCCAAAATATCTGGCCCTGTAATACAACTAGCACTGCTAGCAGCTTGCATTGCAGAGAGCAGAACTTAATGAACATGCAAACAGGAGTCACTCTTTTACTACTAGAGATGGTTTACTCATAAACACGGAAATACCATAAAAACAGGGAGCGTGAAAACCTGGCTTGGCAGTGCCCTTTCCTGGTCTTAACCTGTAGACAGACAAATGCAGCCTTTATGAAAGATACAGCAATATTTCAAATCAAATAGAAAAATTCAAATCTGAAAAGAATAGAATGGCAAAAGGAGCTTCAGAAAGTTTAGAAAACAAGAATAATCATTTATTTTGAGTTATTAAGTTGAATGTTCAGTTTTGGAGGCAGTTTCAAAAATTACTACTTCTCTATAACTTATGTAACTTGTAGCAGTGTTAGTGTGACATTTATCTCTTTTGCCCCTTGCCAGCCTCTTACTTCTTCATCCCCACCCACATTCAGAAGACTACCTCATTCTTTATTACCAGCAAGAGAGGCAAAATAAATGGGTATTATTGGCATTATTGGCATGTCTTGTCACCACTAGGTAAGACCAACTTGGAAACACGACCAGCTCCAGGCTGGGGATGCCTGTAGCACAAATGCTCTGCAGGGAAGTGTCTGTCAAGCTGCTTTCATTCCAAACACTAAACAAATATTCAGCTGGGATTTGAGGGCCTAACATTTCTTATAGGCTGCATGTGAGTGAATGAAAAGGGGGGAAAACCCGAGAAAGACATGAGTGATTTGCGAAATACTGGAATATTTAACTGGACTGTAAAATATTTCATCTGCAAAGCTTCTGAATTGTGCTAAGTAAATACTAAGAGGTGGGAATATGCTGCAGCACGTTATCTGCATCCATGCTACACTCAGTTATGATAAGGCTTCCATTTTTCCTGTTAAGAGACTCCATTCTCTTTAAAACATCAACAAGAAGAGCCAAAAGGGAATTCCCTAAGGTCAGCTCTGAGGAAACATAAACCTCTAATTCAATAACTCCGCTACTGCACTGAAAAAGGCCTTATTATTGCAACATCCATATGGAGTCAATTGGACATTAATGACTAATCAATCCCTCCCCTTTCTATTCTACTTATAGTGTCACAAGCCATGTTTAGATTAGCCCATTTCCTGCTTAGGATCGCTCAAGATGTCTTTTGTTCTTTCAGGGCTGGCCTGATGGAGGCAGCTTAAACAAACACACGACCCAAGTGGTGCAGGAGTTATAAACTGCCATATGTGAATGAACAAAGGGGCCATACTAAAGCCTTTTGTGGTATTTGTTAATGTTTTTCATCTGAGTTTAAAAAGACCTAATGACTTTGTGGTGAGCTGATGCATGTGGCTCGTGGCTTTGCAAAATGAAGGAAATTCTAGCCAGTTATATATCAGCATATATTTTCCGAAGTGCCTTGTTTTCAGTTTTGGTGGCAGTGAGTTTACTTTTTTAGTACATTTGTTTTACATATGCAAGCAAAATTCTTAATCTCAATTAGAATACAGCACCAGTTTTCACAGCCATCCTCTCAACCATATATGTCTTTCCCCATTTGAAAGTCTAGAGCTAAAAATAATAGGGAAATATCTTCAGTGTGTGAAATCAAATGAACTATTCTCAGCCCTATCAGTGGTAGTAGTTCACTCATCAGTGTTTAAAGCTGAATTGTTAGTTGGGTCATATTAAGTACTGAAACAATATTTCTAAATGAGCTATTAGCAGATCCATGTTCCACAGCCAGCCATGCCCACATCTACATTATTTAAATTAATTAAAACTGCCAAATGCAACTACTTTCTTGATGGCTTACACAGTTTCTTGACCACATTTTATGGCAAAATTAGCCCTCATGGAAATTTGGCATGGAATACAGCTAAAACAATGCAATAATCTTTTAAATTGCATGGAATATTAACAGAATCAATTAGTTCTTAAAGCCTGACTTAAGCCTTCAGTGGCTTTCATAGTCCGACTTGTGCTGTAACGTAAGAGCATGAGAAGTTATTTTGTGTAAATCCATGAAAAATCTAGGTAGAAATTAGGATGAAGAAGTAGCTTCTACTATAAATTTGAGGAGGCATGTAAGTGTCATAAGATTTTTTAATCAGGTGCCACTTGCAGATTTCAGGACCCTTCACAGTTAATTAATTAAATACTAACAACTCCATTCTGACATAGATATTATTGATAGAAAAAATGAGAAACATACTTAAATTGAAAGTTATTCAGCTTAAGTAATGACACCAGAAGTAAGGGATTGCCAGTCATCAGGTCTTACTACGATTAACGTTCTCATGAACACTATTGTTGTTTCCCTTTCATATTTCATTTCATACTCAAATAAGGAAATTGAAGGCCCACAGAAAGGAAAACCATGGACGAACCACCCCAGCCCATGAGAAATATTACTAGTAATTATTGTTAGGTATCTAAAAGATCTGTTGATACTGCAAATTGGTTGTTCTAACAGTCAAGCAATTATTGTTACTGTATCAATCATATTCAAAGACAAAACAATGGAAAAAGGAATTAACTAATCTATTTAACATAAAAATGTTTCCATAAGACTAACAGCTTTATTGCCAGTGGAGCTGTTACTCACATACTTTCAAATTTCTCTTGACATGACAGTGTCACCTGAAATGTCCAGAAAACATGATACTGATTTAAAACACGGGGATTAATTCTGCAGTCTTCAGTCATCCCGAACAGGTTTCTTTTTTAAAAAGTCCTGCCTGAACAAGGGACATAGGACATGATCCAGTCATACTTCAGTCAACTTTGTTTTGTTTTAAGATGGAGAAATGACAGGCAGGAATTCACCACAGAGAAAAAAAGCAGCTTGACTTCATTTTTGATGGATGCATTGTTCAAGATGTGGCTGAACACTGCTAATGAACAGCTTTGCTTGTTCCTATGTAGTAAAACAATGAATTTTAAAAACTTAAGGACACGTGGTTTATAAAAGGGAACTACATTTAACGATGGTAGAGAGGTTTACAAAACCACCCACCTCAAGTTATGTGATATTAAATGACATGCAGAATACTTTGCAAAAGGTTTTAATGTGTGTTGGAATCACTGCTTTAGTGGCCCATTTCCTGCATTCAATCTGCAATTGAATTTGTCACCTTCTTGCATATGCAACATCACCCTTCATATACAACTAATTCCCTCCATCCAGCGTCTGCTGTTCTCACTTGTCATATCATATCAGTAATTAGATGGCAAGAACCTAGGGCTAGGGTAGGCATACACCATTTCTTCTTGCCTTTCACATTGAGTGCTGATATTATAATAATTAATAATATAATTAGCCAATAATATATCATGAAGGGAGAGAAGCAAAAGCAGCATCATAACAGGAGCTGTACATTAACAAGTAATAATAAATGTTAGGAAAAAAATCTTAAGGATAATTTTTCAAATATGCTGCACCCGTGCATTTGGGATTTGTGAGTGAAGTCATGAAGATGTTTTACAAAAAGGGCAGTGGCATGTCATTGCCACATTTACCTGGTTTGGATTAAAAATGGGGGATTTGCCATGAAATAGACACTTATGTGAAAATTTACAAATTACTCTTTTTTGAAATACTGCACTTCCAGTGAAACTACCCCTGCCAAATTGAAAACAGAATCATTTAATATTTGCAGAAGCTGTGAAGATATTGTAATGCTCACCCCACACACATATTGGACTACTGATTCTGTAAAATTAAATGTAAGTACAAGTTAAGAAAAAGTTGGACCTTTGCTACTAAATTCTGCACTAAATGTTTGTTTTGATACTTGACATTTCAACGTGGAAGCAAGGCAGATGCTCTTAAACACTTTTCTATTGCTGAGATGTCCAGAGGAGAGCCACCAAGCTGGTGAGGGGTCTGGAGAACAAGTCCTATGAGGAGAGGCTGAGGGAACTGGGCATGTTTAGTTTGGAGAAGAGGAGGCTGAGGGGAGACCTCATTGCCCTCTACAACTACCTGAAAGGAGGTTGCAGAGAGGTGGGGGTTGGCATCTTCTCCCAGGGGAATAACGACTGGACCAGAGGAAATGGTCTGAAGTTGGGGCAGGGGAGGTTTAGATTAGATATTAGAAAGAATGACTTTCCTGAGAGGGTGGTCAGGCCCTGGAAGAGCCTGCCCAGGGAGGTGGTGGAGTCACCATCCCTGGAGGGATTTAAGAAACGTGTAGACATGGCTCTTCAGGGCATGCTCTAGTGCCTGAGATTATTGGGGTGTGGTGGGGTGTTGCACGTGGTGCTGTTGGCATGGGGGTGTGGTGGGGTGTTGTGTGTGGTGCTGTTGGCGTGAGGCTTGGTTGGTGGGTTTTGTGTGGTGAGGTGTTTGTTATGGGTGTAGTGGTTTGGGTTTTTTTTTTGTTTGGTTTTGTTTTGTTTCGGTTTTGTGTGGTGAGGTGTTTGTTATGGGTGTGGTGGTTTGTTTGGGTCTTTTTGTTTTGTTTTGTTTCGTTTTTTGTTTTGTTTTGTTTTGTTTCTGTGTGGTTGGACTCGATGATCTCAGAGGTCCCTTCCAACCACCGAGATTCTGTGATTCTGTGAGATACTGAGGTTCCTGAAGGAGAAAATGGTGTGTACTATAAACTTTGAAAAAAATAGACAGTTGTACAAAGAAGATGAGTTGTCTGAATCTGTATCAATTGCTTATCCTTAGCCAGAATATATAGTATTCTTTCCTTAATGTATTCATATTTCTGCTCAGTTCCCTGTGTTCATGGGGATCAGAAGGGCAAGATTCCTCCCTCCTCCATGCAGTATGGTGTAACAGTGGCTTTCTGTCAGCTGAAAATTCAATTGTCCCTGGAAATGTTACACTATGAGCAATACAAAAACATGCGCAGAGGTAAGAATCAGGACCATGGGGTTTCTTACACCTGTGGTGGCTGCACATGAGTGAGAAAAAAATGCTTTAAACCACTGAACTACTATATTTAATTTTTTACTTGCTTCACTTAAAAGTAGCTAAGCAAACTGACTGACGCTTTCATCATTTGCGACAATAATTTTCTCATGGGAAAAGATTTTCTACGTAAAACTGCAGCCCAGAGTTACTTTTTCCAGCCTTGTTCTAAATTCCTGAAAATAACATTTTACTATATAATGGAAATTGTGACAAGCCCTTACCACAACTGTGTTAATAGACACCCCTATATAAAGCTCAGGGCATTGTAACAGCGGTTGGTCGTATATCATCTGAAGTTCTAACTGGAATTTTTTATAATAAAGGTACTATTCTATAAGGATCAATTACTTTAGCATGGAAACAGCAAATGAGAAAGCATCATATTTAGCAATGGGGAAAAAAATACCTAAGAACAGTTGAAAATCAAAAAGGTAACACTTATAGAGGATATCCAGATTTATTATTCTGAAAGTGAAAAGCATACAATATGTTAAGTATTACTGTCTGGAGAGAAATAAGTGTCAATGCCATGAGAAGATCGGTCCACACATCACCAGCTTGGAGTTTTCAGTACTCAAAGTGGGAGTTTCCCCTGTAAAATGTTATGGGGATGCTCGCAACGATGAGATTCATGAACTGGTTGCCATCAGAAAAGTGATGGGATGGTTCTTAAAGGCAGAACGTCTTATTCCTATCCTATATGCAGTTGTGGAGTTACTCCAGTGCTAAGGCTCTGTATCTCATCCAACAGAGCTGAAATACTATGCTTAAGTACTTTATCCTGGATTCCTGATCTGTTACTAGTTATTTTAAAAAAATTGAGCATATCACTCAAGTACCAGGCACAATCAAATAGATTCATGGATGTTAAAAATGGCAACCACAATTAATGAAGGCCACCTTTTAGCACCCGGTCTAAATAACCAAAATACTAAGCTATTTTATCTTTAAATAATGAAAATACACTTACAGGATTTTTTTTTAATCAAAGACATTTAACAAGAATTCAGGGGAATAAAAATTCCAGTACTTGGGCTTCCTGAATTCTCTCTGGAAACGCTCCTTTGTTTTCAGACAGCTTTCACTGTTTTCTGATTTTCATCTTTCCCCTCTCAACTGCCATAGCAACTATTACAAATATTTATGTGCAACAATGGTGTGGAGAGACATTCATTCCCCCAGTATTTATGAAGCACTGTCACAAAAGTAGGTGATGCTTTGTCATCCATGTAGTACCTGCTGTTTACACCTCTGCAGAGGAGGGTGTTAAACAAGTTACCTCACAGGTTTGGATTGTGTTGGCAGCCTGCCAAGATTGATCTGCCTGAAAATTTATCGTTCCCTTTCACCTACCTCCTCGGCTGCTCAAAGTCAACCATTTTTTGGAGTTTAGAAGGAGCTGCGTTGCCCTTTTGCGTAAGTAATTTTTTTATTATTAGGCGTAAGTAATTATTTGTTATTAGGCATCTATGGGAACGTTGAGGCTTTGAGTATATGGTAGAGGTTCTCTTTTAAGAAAGCATTAATCTGTTTTTTTTCTTAAAAGATTTGCCAAACACAGGCGCTTGTCATGATGTCTGTTCTATTCCCAAAGACAAAATGAAGTTTTGACAGATGGACAGAAATTTGGAGCTGGACAGGGTGGTCATTTCTCCTCACCCTTTAGATATCAGCCTTGTGCTTTCTTTGTAGGTCCTTTTTCTCATGTTTCTCTGCACACGGCCAAGAAACTGCCTTCTACATTGCCATGACTACTTCTCTTTCCCCAGTTGGCTCATTTCTCTCCCCTACATGATTCCACATTGACTGCTGCTGCTGCTATTGCAACCATTCATTGTTCACCATATTTTGGCAATTGGTTAAGTCTATGCTGAGGCCTAACACCGTTTCTTTCTCTGCCATTCAATTTTCCTTGCTTTTGGGCAGGGAGAATCTCTCATTGTACTAAAACACACCCTGTAACGTGGCTAGCCCAAGTCAAATATGAATGGGAAGTGCTAATTTTATGGACATAATAAGACAGACTGCTGTTAACAGCTGCACATATTAAGCAATTCATTGACTTCATATGTTGGTCAGCAAATCCACCATCTGAAATGATGCAGAAATGAGGTCGTAACCTTACTGCTGAATAGAAATATGTTCTTTTAAAAGCAAAGGTGAGCTTGTGCTCCTCCAAGCTTGGGTTCAGGTCCAAAATCAGGTTCAGACCAAAACCCGTGTAGATCTGAACTGGAATTAATAAGATCAAGCCAGGGCTTACTGCTGGAACCAGCCTATTGCCCATGGTTATGCAGCTTGCAGTCCCCTACTAGCTTGCAGTCAGCCTACTTGGAACATGGTCAAAGATACCATGATCAAACAGATAAGGCTTAAGGCCATATAATCTCAAGCAGTGATTTGGTATATAGAAACACCACAGTCTTTAAAGCAATCCTTAAAGTAAGAGAAGCAGGCAGTGAAAGGGAGGACACAGGCATTAAGTCAAAGTATTTAAGAAGATGAGCTGGTGCCAATCCCATGCCGAGGACTGCAAGATACCTCTTAATGACTGTCTCAACATCTAGGTTTCATAGCAAAGGTTATACTTTGGGAGACCTTGAAAATTAATAGTCTAATACAAGAATAAAGAAAACACTTAGATACAGACAAAGTGGTCAGACAGACCCCACCACATTATTCAAAATTATTTTTATCTAAACTAGCAGGCATGTACCTGTCTTGAGAACTACAGTCCATGCTTCGCACACACTGGTACATTAGTATCAAAGAAGAAGCAGCAAGTGCTAAACATAGTTTACAGAATCAAAAAAACCCTACCACATGAGAAATAGAATAAATGAGATCATCAAAATCAGACTCAGAAGAAAAGGTCTTTGCGCATATTGTGCCAAATGGCAAATTCTGAGGCCAAACATTTAACTCACCAGCCCCTGATTCTCATATACTAACACGAATGAACATGGAACTAAATGTTAAGTATTAATACAGCATTTTCATCTGTTTCAGTTTGCTTTATAAAAATGATTTTAGCTTCACTATGCATCTGATTTTTTACTTGAGAAAACAGGACACAGAGAAGTTATTTCTCTTTTACAAAATCACACAGTGAGGCAGTGGGAAAACAGTAACAGTCAGATGTTTTTGCCCTGAGCTCAGGATCCAATCAAGAAAACTATATTTTAACAGATCCAGTTCTTTGGCAGGAATGAAGATCATGTCTTGATGGAATTTGAATCCCTGACTATGACTGCTGAAGGAAACCACACTGCAACCTGAGCTAAGGTAAAAATCAGTAATTGTCAACAGGAATGTTAGGTCTATTCTGCAGATTTCTATCTACTACAAACCAAATATTAACATACCCCCTACACATTTCCAAAGCATTTGACCACAACCAAAAAAACAGAAGTATCCATAAACATTGAGCACATTATACAAGCACAAGATCCATAAACATGGAGCAAATTATATTATTCAAAGAAGCAGCACTATCACCAAAAGTGAGTGTCTGTGAAAGGAATACTTTTTTTTTAGAATTTGAAGCAAAAAAATGTATTCAGATAATCCAATATTCTCAGATAACTAAATACTTTAGGTTCTTCCACCTGGAATTTAAACAGGGCTCACCTGTGTCTCCTGACTATATTCTACACACTTTGGTCAATTGATGTATGTCAGTCCAGTTGAAAAAGTGGTTTAGCTATATCTAGATTCAAAGCTGTCTTGGTACATCCATGCTATTTAGCTGTATTTTGGTACTGACAATCTCAAATGTTCAAAATTATGAAGCCGCCTACAGAAAGAATGATGTTTCCTTTCAAATGATGAGGTTTGGAGAAAAAAAGTATCCTTGTGTAGTTCTATAATTGACTGTTGTTTAGAATTTTGCATACCAGCCACTGAACATTTATGAGGCTCTCAAATCATGTTTTTGAATTTTGCTAGCTACATATGTATCATATATTTTAATACGACAACTGAGATTTCCAGGTAATGATATAAGTCTAATAGCTGTGGATTATTCATCAATGGCATCACAGTCAGTGGCAATGTTTTGGAATACTGTCTGAGCATGATTTTTAAAATAGTTAGCCCAGTCCTGCTGGTGGCTAAGGAAGTAATAGAGATGTTTGGTTATGTCATATTTAATATAAAACTCTAGCTGATGGTTTTCAGGCCTCCATTCAGAAAACAGTTTGGTCATTATGAGTAACACAAACTTTGAATACGACTTCATATTCTAGACTATCTCCGGAAGTATAACTAGTTACTATTAATCTTAAAAAAGGTTTCAAACGCTGGGCAGGGACAAGAAGTTAAGTCTTAAAAGTCATTCTGCAGTATCCTTTCATATTTGTCTTATAATAGCATATAGATAAATTTAAAGAATTTCAAGACTTGTCTTGTCTTGTTCAAACAAAATATACATGTAGCTTCAGCTCCTGATCAATGACGCAATACCACAAGCACTCCTAAAATTAAAGGAAAGCATGACTCTGATCCCGTTAAACTCAGATCACTGCCATATGTTATAGAAAAGATATAAGGAGTAGAGAGAAATCATTGCTAGATACTATTACAAGGGCATTCCATAAAACACAGAAGTCTGCTGATATTTCTTATAACAAATTACTTGAACCTTAAAAGCTGTGTCAAAGCTCTGAGAACCAGGAGCACTCCCAGATTTGGTCTAATTCAGCTGCCTGCTGGGATGAGACAGACATGTACCGTGTCTCTGCACACTTTAGTTTCCTTTGGAAGTGCAGGTGTGCAGGTAGATAGGGAGTGGAACTGCACTTCTGTAGCTCCCTTGGTCCTCATCAGTTGGGGGGTCAAGATGGAGCCCAAACTGCACTTCTCCCCAGTTTACGGACAGCAGCGGGACTAAATTTGGAGTCCTTGGCTCAGGAATAAACCACTCCCACCAGCTAATATAATATAAAAGCTTTTATAATATAAAGCTTTTTAATATCCAGCTAAATTCACCTTGTCGGCAAACACAAGGACAAATAAGCAGCTCAGTTTTGAACTCCCACCTATGTTTTTGGGTTTTTTTTCAGATCAGCAAAGGCATTCATCCAGCACCTCTTTTCCAGAGACATCTCTTGGCTGCTAAACAAAGTATGGAAATCTGAACCCATTCAGGAACTTAGACTTCCCACGTGGCAACACACCGTGCCTCCAGCACTAGCTCTAGAGAGACATGTGCACTGTCCTGGATGGAAATTCCTTTACAAAGCAGTTTATAAATAACTGATTAGTCAACAAGTGCCTTTGAAAGTCCATATATCTCCTCAGCCCTTTTTTCTAGAAAAAAAACAATTGCAAAACACCTGTCTGAAAGTTTTTTACCTACATTCTGTTCATTATTTTTCCGTTTAAAAACAATACAACAGTGGCCAATCATATCCAATAAAGGATGAATAAATGAACCTCATATATAATAGCTCCCTAAAAATGAAAATCTGGAAATTATTTGTCATATATAATAGCTCCCTAAAAATGAAAATCTGGAAATTATTTTTTTTATAAGGAACTATTAAAAAAAAATAAAAATACATATATAGGGAAAATCTGAAATTTCTCATTAAGGTGCTAGCCTCCTTCTGAATATTATTTGTAATCAATAGCTGATGAGCTTCAGTCTAATCTTACTGTTATGGAGACCTGAAATCTTGACTATGACAAAATACTTTCAAAAAAAATCCAGCAAAAAACATGTGAGCATGTTCTCCTGCTGCCGGTGTCAGATCCATGTGATAAGCCAATCACAATATTAAGCCAATAAGTAGGAATATTTTGCTGATTAAATTTGAGAGTTAACTGTTCCTCTGTACGGATGAGTCAATACAGGAACATCTTGGAAATGAACTTGCAGCTTCTCCATTATATACAAGTCCTTGCCCAAAATACTTTTAATTTCAGCTTTTTTGGTTTGCTAAGAGACTGATTAAAGATAATGTATGTCGGTTGAGGGTCTAAGATGTTCTGTCACAGACATATCATGTACTACCTATGCAGTAAAGAAAAGATAACATTTACATGTGCTATTGTTGTCAGAACTCAGAATGAAGGGATACAATTTGTGAGACTTTAACTGGACCATTTATTTCTGGGTCCCAGAGAGACACAGAACAGAATATATGATCATAGGAATATAGCTCTATACAGAAAAAAAAATAAATAAGTTTTATCAGAAAATTCTGTCACATTATTTCAAGAATAATTTGATGATCATAGGAATATAGCTCTATACAGAAAACATTAATAAGTTTTATCAGAAAACTCTGTCCCATTATTTCAATAATAATTGGGAAATAACCCTATTTGTTACCAATCACAAGTTTATTGGTCCTATTCTTCTGATCTAAGAAAAAAAAAAACCAAATTATGAACCTGTTAGATGTTTGAATATGAATGGAAAAATTTAGAGATGTTTTAACCCTTTCTCAAGAACAATGGCAAAACTAGGACTCGTCAGGTTAAAAAGGAGTAAAATGATTCTCAAACAGAAGTAAGTCGAAGGCGCAAAACATTTCATGATATTTGTAAGGTCCTGGTTTAACCAGTTTTTTCACAATATTCTATCTGAATAGTACATTAATCTTACTCCAGTGGCTGGTAGGGTTCCTGTCTATCTCCATGTTCTCTTCTAATGGATGACAGGGTAGAGAGGCCACCAGTGGCATCCCCTTCCAGAGCACGCATGGTAACCCTGCTAGAGACTAAACTCAGTCTGGATTTCCACCTGTGGCTTGACACTTTATGCCTGATAGATAGAACTCTCACTGAAATGACTGTAAACGCACTGAAGGTTTATATTATGAAAGAGACATTTTCATATAGAAAATGTGAAATATTTTTGCATTATCATTTGACAGCTGCCTGCCAATAAAATTGTGCTTTGCTGTATCTTGAATAGTTTGTGAGTGCACTGATGGATAGCCTTCTCAAAGAGCTCTAACTTTCTTCAAAGCTGCTAAAACATTAAAATCTGGTGAAAAACTATACGTATATATATTGCCTTGCTGAGATAATTTGCTCAATGTTTCCTACACTTTTATTAATAGTATAAAATGTAAACAATTAATTCACAGCTGCTGGGGGAAAAATAGTTGTGTTGCAGAAGGGCTTAGAGAGCTATACAGTCATTTTCATGTATCTGCCCTTTGCTATGGATTTATGACAATCTCAGAAAAGCACACAGAAATCATTCAAGTGTTGCCGTGGGGTGTAAGCTAGACAGTACTAATGACACTGGCATATGATATTTCAGCCACACTATTCTGTGATGCAATGTCCAATAACCCACAGTCAAAATGACAACTCACCTTCTGCATCTTCTGGCCTTGTAAGATCAATGACACCAGGGCCCAGTTTTCCATCCTCATTGGGTTTCCCTGTTAACTGTGGACCTAAATTTTCAAACCTTGTTCTTTCCTGGAAAAGAACAGAAGTAGTCTTAATGCTCCATATAGGTTAGCACTCGTTGTATGCCTGTGCATACGTGTAAGCACTGATACATGCCTTATTTTTTAAATCTGAAAAAATTATGAGTGCATTCAATTAGAATTTTAACTCAGGGACAATTTTTTACAGATTCTGAATGTTTGCATTTATGAAAATCAGTTTTAAATGTGAAACATATACAGAAACTTTGAGATTATTTTGATCTGCGCTGCCATAATGCCTAAACGATTTTACATGCAAATACAAAACACTCTTGGCAGCAAACAGTGCTGATCAATGCTGCTCACTTTGCCTTTCCACTTATTTTCCAACTTAAACTGGAAAAGACAATCAACATTTGGGAGACATGAAAATTCAGAAGTTGAAAGGAGAGTTTGTATTAAAATATACTTCCAATTTAAAGGAAAAAGCACTTTTTCTGCACTATGAAATTCAAGTTTGCATTCGTACTTCTGAGAAAACACAAGTCTGAATTTTATGCAAGAGGTTTTCAAAGACAAGTATTTGAAAGAAGGAATAATAGATGACAGAACTGATATTATTATTTTGTCTAGGAATTTAAATTGTACCTCAGTGGAAAGGGAACCTAAGGAGAAAAAGAAAAAGGGAGGGGGGGGAAAGAATGCACACTCCTAGAAAAACAGAATACTTTTGAGGGCTGCAGACCTCCATAGGAAACCTGGAACTAGCAAGTGGAAACGGAAAGGTATTTTATGTGTTAACCCAGTTCTTCAATCACCTACTGGACAAGGGCACTATAAAAGACAGTGAAATATTGTCTCACAATAGTAGTCTCTGTAGCACTGCGTATCAGTAGCAAAGCGTTCAATGGTTATCATTAATTTAGCGTTCTCATTTGAAGGAACAGAGCATGTTTTCCCTCTTGCCTTGTTGTTACGTCTTCAGACTAAGCTTGGCATTATGTTGTACTTGTGAATGAATGAAACCTTGTTGTTCATTACTATGAAACAATATTAAATGTCATGTCAGCTTGAATTTACAGACATGAAATACCAGCTTTCAGCTCTAGGAACAGTTTCTCCATGTTATACTTAATGCATTATGCAGAAGTTGAGTGCTGATTGCTGTTCACTCTATTGTTCAATGACCTAGTTCTGTGCTGTGCATATTAGACATAAGAAAACATTAGGACTTTCTCTCCTGCAAGATGGTTATAAACTTGAAAATGTTCTTAAGGACAAAACATATTTGATGGCCTTGATTTCTCATTTGCTCCATCTCCAAATACTTCTGCTTTCCAATGTGATTGTTTTTCTGTTATCATCATCTTTCAGTAATAAAACCCCACCAGGCCAAAAACTGAGGAATTCTTTTGATTCCTTCACCCGTGGATTTTTAAAATTATTTTCTGTTTAATTTGCAGAGGAAGACAAGAAGCACAACCTGATACTGGATTTGCCAGAACATGCAGCTGAGACATTCCAGGTACTAACTGCATTTCTAAAAGTTCCTCAGAATCTTCCAGTTGTGGAAAAAAAATAACTGCATTTTAAATTTGGTTAACTTCTTATTTTCTTCTGTAAAACCTGTGGTTGACGAAGGAGCTTACATATACAAAGGAACTTACAAGAAAAGGGTTACAAATGAAATGTGACTGCAGAAAGGCACTGCAATACTAGAGGCCAATATTTAACTGAAAGTCGTTGTGCAATGTAACAATACACCTGAATCATCAGGATGGGATCTGTTTGACTGGTAGACAGAATAAAAAATAAGTTTGTCAAGGATTCTGCGTTCCATTGCAAAGGGCTGATTTGCAGTTGAGATAAAACCAAAGATCAGTACTAAGAAAACAGGTTTTGGCACATATATTGTCTCTTCCAAAATATTTGCACTAAAAGCTTTTTCTTAAGGATGTTAATACAGCACCTGCAGTATTCTTGGAAGAACAGCCTTTAAGTGTCTTTCAGAAGAAGGAGAAATATCTTTCTGCTATAAAATCAACAGACCCTGCTACATATCAATATGCACATTTGAAATATCTTTCTAGTCATTCATTCTCTTTGATTTTACCAGAAAATATTCTGTTAAAAAAAAAAAAAAAAGGAAGAAAAAAAGGTTTCTGAAAGAATATCAATATTTTGACATGGAAGGAGAAAAGGGAAAATTACATGATAAGGTTCAGGAACAGTAAAATGAAAGCACTTACACCGTAAAAATACCTCCTCTTGTCAAACAAAGGAGATGTACTTATAGTTATTTCATAACCCACTCCATCTAATTCATAAAAAGCTGTAACAAAGCTAGCTATATTTAAGTCTGTGAAATGCATTTTAAAGTCATTCTGTCACTTGCTTTTTAGTGAAAATAATCTTCATATTGATAGTAAAAAAATTTTCAATTTGCATTTGGTTTAGACAAATTCAGAGAACTGTAAAAAATAGGAAAACATTACTTAATACTGGTAATATTTTAATCTAGTAGATGCCTTTACAATTCCATGATATACAACAAATTCATAGGAGAGGAAACTTGTCCCACAAGGTTCTAATGCTTTTTTTACGGGATTTGTCTTCGCTCATGCCTTGAATTCATTCTAAAGAGATAGTTACTTGCACTAAGATCTTTTTTTAAATTATACCTTTTTCCTACTATGAGCAAGGACTGAGAGGAAGATTGATTCTATACATAATATTCCTATACAAACAAAACAAGACATACCTTCATTAAAAGTAAATGGCTATATGTAGCTGCACTAACAAATATGTTACCTACACATGCTTTATATTTGCACACATTTCTATCGACAACTGGATATATTGCTACCTCCCTTACCTCCCTTAATAAAAAATTTTGGTGAGTTCACAGTAAAGTGTATCACTATGGACAGTGCAGGTGTTTTGTTTCCTGTGAAAAAGCATTTTGGACCTTTATTTTGAACTGATTTTTTATACTGGCTATGGAGCTTGTACTGTATAGTCACATTAAGTTTTCCCATTTAAATTTCAGAAAAAAGGCTTAGGACATGACACTGACAACCCTTTCTCACAACTAGATCAACACAGTCAATTGGAGTTTGCACTAGAAAACTGAAAGCTCTTCCCAGCACAATTCACATCCTTTGTGCTGCTTTATATGTTGATCACACAGTAAAAATAATCACTTCTGTAAAATGAGAAAAAGAAAAGAAAAAAGATTCTTCTTAGCAGCCAAATCTTAATTTTCCATCCTGTGATATAATTAGGTACTTATTTATGCGTTGTCAGTCACAAACACGCAGAAAACGTAAAAGTTATTAAAAATATTAAAGTCTGCTCAACTGTCTTGCAGGACTGTTGGTTCTCTAAGTGCTTTGAAATTATGATGTATGAGGTAGATGTTGCATATTAAATAAAGATATTTAAATTATAAAGCCCCCGTTAGTGAGAGCTGATGAATGTTAAATGTTATGAGCCACAAGGCTGTGGCATCCATCATATTCACATATTATCACAGTCAGTGATGGAGCAGCCCCAGTGATGACAGATAGACTGCTAGATAGTTATCCCTTATTTCCAGAGTCGCCAAGCAAGCCTTTCAACCCCTTTGGCATTATTTTTAGCTTTGCATTAAATTAGCAACTTTTCCGTCACGTTCTGGCAGAAAGTATCAATTCCTTTCTTCACGTGTGGAAGGTAAAAGAATGATTTAGTGAAGCAAGGAGTAAACGGAAAGGAAGCGGTAGCCCCCACCTCTGAAAAGGCTGCAAACTTCAAATGACTAGAAACAAATATAAAATTGTGATCTTGTGAAAGAACAGCAATGAAACAGTAAGCACATAATAATGGCTTTTCTCTGCACTTAGATAAAAGCTGAATTTTTGATGTGCACAGTATATTTTCATAAAATTTTATATACTATGTTTTATACACTTATTGGCTATTCCATAATAATGTGTGTGCTAACAGTAAAATTGCTCTTAAATTTATGTGTGTTATTTATACGTTCCCATGTAACAATGCTTTTTGTTGTAAAAAATATTCTGTTTATTAATGTAACTTTACAACCACTGCATCCAAGATCTGTGGTAAATTAATGACATTTTTATTATTTTATAGTGTCATTAAATTTTTACTGATCACTCCATCAAACAGAAGCAATAAAGGCCATAATGCAAACTGGGACACTTAGATCAGGGGAGCAGAAAGGCATTCTATATAGTCTGAAGTAAACGGCTTGCTATAAATGATATTTATACCATCTTTAAGGATGTGAGAATACTTGGACAAGTTTGGCAAAACTGTTTCTGTAGTACCGTGGATTGTGTACTTAAATAACAGTTTACTTGCCAGCAAGACAATTTTTTTTCAAACCATATGCGAGAAGATGACTGATTGCATCCATCTCTTGAAAAATAATATACGAAATGTAATAATACACTGGGCACCCCTCCCCTCTGGATTACCAAGACTGATCCGACTATACCCATGCCTCAAATTATTTCAACATGCTTGCTTTTTCCACATCTGAAATGTATGCTTAGTCTGAAATGGAAAATGGCATGCATGCTGATCGTTGTGTAAAAGATTTAAAATATATATATTTTATGCAAACAAATACTTTTTATTTAAGTAGACATGTTTCAACAATGATGTAATACCCTTTATTTCAATAGTCTGGCATGGAAGCAGTTACCAACATTAATTTAAAGAGCCAGTTTCTAGAAACTGAATTAAAACAGGTCATTCACAGAAGCCACAGAGCATATGACTGAAGGGATATTATTTCTTCTGGAAGACAATACTTTAGTTAAAATCACTACAAATAATTATCACATGTTGTCTTTATGTATTAAATGTATTTCAAGTGAACTGTTACATACTAGGTGTTCTAGTAGCTTATTTGCTAACTGTGATCTATTCCCTTTATGTATCATGGACAGCAAACTACAGGCCAGCAACTTACTATATTCAAATAAAAAGGACATTTTCAGCAGAACACAGAGAAAATGATTCCTACTTTGAATAAGGAGGAATCACAAAACCTTTTTTCTCCCCTGGAAAGCCAAGATACAATCATCCCAAGCTTTTCACCTTCTTACTACTTTTTAACAGCTAAGACTGAAAAGTTAAATTACCCTCCACTTAGAATCTTTTGCAACATCTTGGCACAGCAGGGATAATTACAAATTGACTTTCAGCCTTATCTCTGGATATTTTAGTTATTATGGGTGGGAAGTTTAAACATTAACCTTATTACAACAATGTCAATCATCCTGCTGGTGTGCAGGCATGCAACTGCTGGAATTCTTTGGATTGCAAAGAAGATAAACACAATAGTGGCGTTATTGTTACAATTTAAAGCAGGCCTTTGGTTTTGCAGAACTGTGGTGAATATGTAGAACTTGTTTTCAACATCATAGCAGTGGGAATTGCTCCAAGAAACCAGAGAAATTAAATTAGCAAAGTCGGCAAACTTATTGTAGAAATGCTGATATTTTAAGATATTACAAGATACAAAGTAAATCTTTTTCAATCACTGATTTACAGGCTGCAAGAGTGAAGGACATGCTGAGTTCTGTGATATTGACGCAAATAGACCTTAATTTTTAATGGAAGTGAAATACCTGGATTCAATGATCTCAGGAACCAGAGAGGGACAGTTCAGTGAATTTTCAAATTGACATACTGCTGTTTTCAGTTTTTGAAGACCTCTATGTTGTTCATAAACTGTTCTAATGCTATCTTTGTATGCTGAACATACAGCATGGACTAGCATCCCCGCTACAGACTCCAGATTTGTGTTACATTACAGTGCCTCAAAGCAAACAGCTTGCTTGAAAAGATGGGGGGAGAGAGAAGCCATGAGGTCCCCTTTGAAATCTATTCTTCATTTTAAGCATAACTGAAAAGTAAGAGATTAAAAGCAGATAATAGGTAATTTATACTAAAATTTCTTTGCCTGACTGGCAGGCTTCAGCTGGCTTCCAAGTGACAATGTGAAGACCATCGCAAGCAGTAAATGCTCCAAAGTTGTTCAGTAAGAGAATTTTGTAGTGATTGTCATGGTCTGGGACTTTCTTCTTTTAAGACCCAAATTCTGGAGTCAAAATTGAGAATTGCGATTTCATCCAAATTGAAGGTGTGTAGAAAAAAGTTTGAAACTGGAGTGCTAAAGGCAACAAATTCATCAGATAAATAAATGCAAACCCAAGTGGCCTGCTTGTAAACACTCTCTTTAATTATTTTGGAAGTATATTTTCAAGGATCAGAATTCCTAGAGCCTCTGGTTAGTTTTAGGGGTAGCCATCTTGATCTCCAAACAGAAATAAGAGGGATTTAGATGAATACCCTGATTATTCGGAGCATTCAGCACATACTAAGAAGTTAATAGACTTCAGTGCATTGAAGCTTGCCTTTAAAAATAAGTGTATGAATTTAAAAAATACTTTAAAAAGAACAAAAAAAGAATAGATAGCAAATTTCCACCTAAGTAGGATATTATGCCCTCCTATACATGAAATATTGACATACCCGTAAATATTGCCACACTTGCAGGCACTCCTAAGCTATGGCTCTGCCCTGGTTAGATTACTTTCAACAGGATTACTGCACTTACTGAGCCCCCTTAACCAAATGCTTTATGTCTTTGTTCATATGGTTTTAATATGGATTTAACCAATTGCAAGGTTATTTATAAGTTTGCAACTCCCCAGTAGTTAGAATTATGAAGCATTCAGACTTAAGCATATCCAGTTGTGTGGTAACCCAACTACTGCTTTCATGCGGTTTCCAACTTTTTATTCATGCACAAAGGCATGATGCATGGCAGCATCTGAGAACTTTCGGATTAACTCTTTGTTTCAGCAGCCTACAGTAAAACTACACAACTACTAATATGCGAAGATTTTTTAAAAAAATAAAAATCATATGAACCGTGCAATTCCACCTTAGACTGGTGAGAAGTTCATTAGTCCTTGAAAAACAAAGGGACAATCAATTAAATTAACAGCTGGTAAATGAAAAGCAAACAAAAGGAGTTACTGCTTTAAACTCTGCATAATACGGTTGTAGAATTCACTAGAGGTCAGAAAGAGTCCAAAGCTTGGGCTGTCACTTGTTTTTAAAAGAGCTGGATAATTTTACGACTGTTAATAACATTTGTAGTAACACATGCTAAGATAATCAAATCTTATGTTCCCGAGTGTAAGCTGTTCAACTGCTGGGGTCAAAGAGAAATTCCCTTGTTCTCTCTGCTGCTCCCTTCCCTCCTGACCAACATCCAGAGATGATTAACTGGGATCCTTCTAGGGAGAGAAGATAATTTTCTTTTATAACATCAGGTATTACTCACTAGATTTAGGGGAGAACTGGTAGATGGTATAGAACAAATATATTTACTTTGTAATTAGGAAGAATCTGAATGTAATCATTTTAAAAAACACATTTTCCTTTAACTGAACACATACATGTGCATTTTCGAGAGAGAGTCAAAAACAAACACAAATTACAATTGACATTCACTTCTACTAGGAAATAGCAGGACTGAATATTTTTTTCTGTGCTGTAAAGTGACTAATGGAAGCAATTCAATAGCTACTCTTGGACCTTCAGAATGGTCATTCCCATTTCTAACATTTGAGTTATGAGAATAAATGCATAAGGACACGGCAAAACAAAGGGATTTTTTTTCCAAGTAGACTAAATACTACAGAGGAATAATAATATACATTTTGCTATATTTCAGTTTAATTTAGTCGGACCTGGTCAATTATGGCCTAACTTTCACCAAGTATTTAAAAACTGAGATACTGAAATGCCATAAAACTGTACGGAAATATTTTTTTACCAAATTTATACAATACCATGATTCTGTATGTATATCTGCATGCTTCCCCAAAATTTTCTGTTTGTGAGTAAATTTCATTGAAAGTATTGTCATGCATTAGAATCAGAACAGAATTTAGAAGATCAGAGATCTCAAAACAGCCTCAAAGCTGTGAATCTCCTTTTCTCTTAATCATCTAGTAATATATTCCAGGCTGAAAACACAGCTTTAGCAAGAAGCCACAGCAGTATAACAACCAGAAAAACTATTCTAGGTTCAGCACAACAATTTTTTTGGAATGGAAAAAAAAAAAAGGCAGAAAAGAAGTCACCAATTTCAATTTCATTGCGGTGTTCTGCAAACCTCAGCAGCACAAAGCAGATTCAGCTGCCCTCAACACAAAGTTGGGACAAGAGTGGGCTTAAAAAAATGCAGAACAGACATAGGGAAATACACACATGCCACTGGTCAAACATCTTGAGAAGCAATAGGATGTTCTTTTATGAACAATATGGAAATGTAAGTGCATGCAAACAGGCACATATATAAGTTTGATTTTAAACCTATAAAAGCTAAAAAAAAGACAAATGATGTTCTCATAGATGCTTCCATTACATCTTTTCAACTGTGCCTTATGATAGGCTCAAAAAGACAAATGATGTTCTCATAGATGCTTTCATTACATCATTTCAACTGTGCCTTATGATAGGCACATGTCAGGTTTTGTGACATGATGAAACAATACTGGAAAAACTGTGATAAAATGGACTACCTGATGCCATCATAAATTATCAAATAGCAATAAATGCACTTTTCCTACTTAGTATGGGTAATAGTTATAAAAGTTTAAAAGCAAATATTTCAAATACTCTATTTGCAGGTATATTTACAATTCAAGAATTAAATTTCAGGGAAAATCCTAATATTAGTTTTGTGCATTTTATTTCAGCAATCTTTGATCATAAACAGTGTTGTATATTGTAAGTACAGATTCCAGTAGCTCCATTAGGGTAAATCCTCCAGTGCTTTGGAAGTCAAGATGCCTAACCCAGATACTCTGAACGAGTCAGTGGGGATACCAACCCCTTCTGTTTATCTCCAGAAGCAATGCAGGCCTCTAGACAGGGCTGTTCCAGCCTGTTTTCAGGAAGACACCTGAAGTAGTTTAAATTGGTGATGCAAAAGACACTTGGGCTTAAATGTTCATATTCATATTTAGAATTAGAAATGCAATCAAGGCAGTTAACAAAATCCCACCAAATGCTACTGTCTTCAGGTATATGCCTTGCCTTGTGCTGGAGGTAAATACATAATTGCATACCATGCATATATAGATTAAGTAGTCTTTTTCTGTATGTATCAATCTTTTTTTTTCTTTATTTTGTAGCATTTTATGTATACTTTTTCAAGGTTGCATTTTATGATTGCCACATATATTACTTTGTTTATACTCAGGCTTATTTTGTTATTTTCAGAGAGAAAAGAAACCCATCACTAAAGAATAAGGATGGGTGACAATGGAACAATGATAATAACATCATTATGCAGTGTTTTGCCTCTTGTACCACCATCACTGCCATGTTTTTCTCTGATTATTTCAGCTTCAGGAAAATGTACTGCTTACTGTTTATGTCAGGATGGCAAGATTACTGTTTGCATGATTACAATATCAAGCATGATGTGCGTAATGCCTGTGATGATAATACAGATGTACCCCTCAACCAGCTCCTGTCTTTAATCCTCATTCAACAGGAAAAAAACCCACAAACAAAACAGTAAGTTGAAAATTCTTGCAGCCTCTTATAGGCCTTAATCTTGTAAGGTGCTGAGTACTTTCACTCCTGTCCAACAGAGGCCTCAAGGACATGGATAGTCATTACTTAACTCCAGGGGAATACTTATGTGCTTATATTAAGAATGTACTAATGCACTTCACTGAATCAGGGCCAAAGTGTGTAGTTCTCATGTGTTTACACTGAATCTGAGAATAAAAATTAAACAACTTCTTTATAGGCTGAAAAAGATGCTTTCTCCTTCTAATTGATTACTCCTTTTTCCCTTTGAGACAGGTAGGTTGAAAACCTTCTCGTATGCAGAAGAATTATTCTTGTTTAGGAATAAAACAACAGAAAGCCAAGAGTAGAGTCTTGTAAGGATTTATGCAAGTGGTCGAGACCTTGCGTTAACAATGTCCTAGCTGAAGGCAGAGGAACAACTCCCTGTAAGTGAAATTGCTATATTTACTTACTTATCTTTTTAATACAGTCAGAACAACGTTACTCATAATTTATGTTTTTAAAATTTGTACTCAAGGAAAAAGCAGTCCAAACTGTATTTACGATCACTATAAATTCATCAAAACCACCAACAAAAAAAGGCAACAGATAAAATGGGATAAAGGTTCCATTTGCTACATCTGACATGCAAATGCAGGCAAATAACATACTTCCTGGAAACTCTGAGAAATTTACCTTGCTTGGAAGAAGTAACTCTTCCTTGCAGGAAGTATGAATCAAAATAAGGCAAAAAATAGAGTACTTCAAAAGGGGAACTGAAGGCTATGCGTTTTTTTCATGCAGAACCCTTACACCTGAAACCATCTTAAATGTGAAATGAATACCTACAGGCTGAAAAAATTATGTGGTTTTACTGTTGCAATATACAAAGACAAAACTGCTAGTCATCTATAGCCAATGCTACTGGCAAAAATCCATTCTCTAGCTTTTCATTTAAAGTAGAATGATTTTATAAACCTTGTTTTGTTTCTATCATGAAAAGCTTGTTTCAAATTTCCCACATAAGATATCCATTAAAGAACTCTTCAGCTCAATGCAACAATGACAGTTTAGAAAAGGCTTTTATACCTTAACAACCAATCTTGAATGGGAGTTTCAAAAGTAGTGGTTTCACCCGCAGAACGCATTAGCCACTTACATCCCACTTAAGACCTATTTTTGACCTCGTATTCAGCATAAGCAGAGACCGGGTCCTACTACATCTCTCTGCATTTAAAATGAGCTTTTTCTCTCTTTTCCCCTATCCTCATTCATCCACTCTGGATGATGTATATGGAAAAGTTCATGCGATTCACTGAAGGAACATTCCAGCACCTCATTCCAGTGGAAGATTTTTGCTGGTCTGTGGACAAATACAATCTGTGAGTTAGAGGGAATTTCCTGTCTCATACCTTCCTTACTCCCTTGTATACTTGTGTACTTTGTAACTGTGGTCATATTTTCTAGCTATGCCTTACAGGAAAGAGAATAATAATGTCCCAGGGAAGCAATCGGTATTTTTGAGCTTTTAACTATTATAGACAATCATAATACCTACCACTACGCATTAGTAGTACCCAAATAATTTCAAAAAGGAGGTTGCTGTTGGTATCTCCAGGCACAGTGAGGAGAAATTATTATCCTCTAGTTACCCAGAAAGTCAATGATTAAGCTGAGAACTGAACCCAGGACTTCTGAACATTAGGCCAGTCCACTGGTTGTTATGCCACACTGCTTCTGCCGTTAATCTATTTGATGGATTTTTCAGTCATGGAACATTAAAGGCTCTGCTCTTGTCTAATGAATATGTTTAAAGAAAACAGTACAAACAAAAGCAAATGTAACACTTAAATTATCTGAGATGTACTGCTTTGATGTCACACTTGGATAAAGGATTTCCTACTGGAGACCTATATACACTTATACATACTGAAAAATATTTTAGCCAGTACCACTAGCTGGCATGCTGGTATCTATTTATGTCTGAAAAAGGAACATAATCAGTTTTAGTTGGTTAAGTACAATCTGAGCCAACTTTTACATTATGACCAAAAGCTTGGCAGTGCAGTAGCAGTGGCAAGTAGCAGAAAATTGCTTACAGTGTTATTTGCCAGATTCCTTGAATGATTTACATTGGGTTTTCAAGAGAGTTTGAAGTATTAAAAACTTAAGATTTGGAAAAGCCCCGGACTGCGGAATTTTGTTCCTAGTTGCAACAAGATGCACAGGAGAGGGTTATGATATAGTATGACTGACTAAATGAAGCATTTTTTAATATAAACCACCTGAAACATTTAGGAGCAGTTTGAACTGTTAGGATTTTTTTTTAATTGAAGATTTGAGAGCCAATTGATTTAAATTAAACGCTCAACCTTCCACGTCTACTTCTCTAAGATTCATGTTGACATTGTACTAAATATGGCCATACAGTTTGTATTCCAGATAAATTGATCTGACTACAAGCCTCACTCTTTAGTATGATTCTTACTCCAAGATAAATCAATGTTTAATATCTACTGCAACAGCCCCAGTAGATAATTTTAAACCTTTTCTCCATCCCATTAAGTTACCTTTAAAAATTCTTTATACAAGGCTTCACAGATGACTTCTGAAAAACTAGTTTATGAAAAGCAGTCTGAAATTCATTAATTCAGATGGAAAGGGTTTTTTAATCTTGCTGCATTGTGCTGATCTCTAAATCCATCTCTGTTTATCTAATTTTCCTGCTCAGCTAATTTGAAGAATAAATAAATACTTCCTGTAAATCTGTAACAGATTTTACACACAAAGAAAAATATCCTTCTACTGCTCGCTAGACGGGACAAGATATCCTTACGGTGGGGACTTCTGCAAAAACAGGCTGACCAAGGCTCTCCCTGAGGGGATGGATACTCTACATCATCAGGTACCAACCTCCCTCCAGCTCCAACCCTGCAGCCACATCAGCTAAGAGAAGCAGCGATAAGCAGCAGCGTGCTGAAGCTCAGGCATCAGTCACATCCCCGTCTCCATTTTGAACATTAAAATCTGCTGCCTGCTCCCTCGCCCCTCCCCACCCTACAAGCTGGTGGAGCAGCTAAGAAGGAGGAAAAACATCTCTTCCCCCTCCCTCAAACCTCTCCTATGGCTAAGGGCCCCAGTGGGATAGCAGTCTTTGATATCAGACGAATGCAAACAGCAAGGCTCAGGTTTGCTGCTTCTTAGGTTTTAGAAACAGAGACATAAGAGGAATTTCAAATTATTATATATTGGGAGAACTGGAAGAGTTGATGCCAAAAGGAAGGAAAGAACTATATACTCTGGAGCTATCTGGTTGTATATCCGCCATTCAAACTACAGGATCTTCATATTCCTGTGCTCTCTTTTACTCTTATTTCCTACTCTGCGTTATATTCAAAGTGCAGTTTCACAGACACTGTATGCAGCAGTGAAGCTCTGTCCCATCCCTCACTCTCCAACATACTGGTTCCCGACAGAAACAGTCCACAATCCTTTAAATCTTCTGATTCAGCTGCTACAGAATCACAGGATCACATGGGGTTGGGAGGGAGATCATCTAGTCCAACCCTCACCCAAAACAGGTCCTCCTAGAGCAGGTTGCACAGGAACCCATCCAGGCAGGTTTTGAATGTCACCAGAGAAGGAGCCTGTTCCAGTGCTCTGCCACCCTCAAAGTAAAGAAGTTCCTCATGTTTAGGTGGAACTTCTTACGTTCAAGTTTGTGCCCGTTTCCTCTTGCCGTGTCGCTGGGCACCACTGTTTATAGGGTCATGCTGAAAACTCAAACTGTGAAATAGTCCAGTTGAAAAAAAGGGGAGGGAGGACTTTTTGTTTTTAAAGCCATGTTGTGCTGCTTTTACAGAAGAGTTGCTCAAGTAATTATGATGTCCTTGAGGGGGCAGTGAGCTGCAGCCAGGTTGCTGAGAACCTCTTTGCACTCTGACTCTGAAACATGGGTATCTCTTGCCTTTCAAATCTATTAAAGATCTTAATCTCAGGAACTATACCTGCTTTGGTTTGGTTCAAAACACAGCCTAAAAAGGTCTGATCTTAAATGAATTCTTTCATCACTAACAAAACAGAAATGAGAGTTTACAAGAGTCCCAGCAAAAAGCACAGTGAGGATAAACAGCAGGGACAAAAGGAAAGGAGACCCAAGCTAGCAGATCATTGCAAAGACTGCAGGAAAATTTCCTTCTCTCACATGATAAGAGAATGATAGAGACTTCCACTACCTAAACCATAGTCTGCACCACATCAGGAGCATTCCTAATACCACAGGAGCTGAGTGTCAGAACAGTTAAAGGATGAATAAGTAATGCGGGTCCTGAGAGGGACATTAAAGGATGAATAAGTAATGCGGGTCCTGATTCAGAGAGGGACGTGTGCTAAAGCCATCCTCAACTTAGCAAAAGCTTTATATGAGGAGAACTTAAATGGGGTCATGAACAGGATATTGGGTGTTTTTTCCCCTTTTAATTGGATTCTTACTGTTCTCATAACACATATTCCGAGGTAGCTACAGTAACGTGGCATGGATGGAGATAAAGGGAAATCACTTGGTAAACCAAGCCAACAGTATACTAATCTCCTTACCTTATAGATAATTCACATATTCACTACAAATCTCCCATACTGCAGTTCATTGCTTTTGCCTGTTCACAGTAGTGAGTATATAGTGATGAACTATGGATGGCTTTTTCACTGAATGGAATGGAAATCCTACATAGTAGAGCATGTTATTTAGTGCATAGGTATCCCAATCTATATACTGTCAGTCTATAACCCTGAATATTAACTCAGCGTGTTCCCTGCAAAGAAAGAGAAAAAATAAACCTCAGGTGAAAGAGGGTGGGACCAAGACTTTGCAGGAAAATAACTTTCTTGTATTTATAAGTTTGGGGATATTTATGAAAGGAAACAAAGATTTGACATCCACTTCATCAGTAAGACATTTGTCATGATTTAGTGTGATCTGCAGTGTCATATTGAAGAATAAAAACACAGGAGTTATGCAAAGGTCATGCAGGTAATCCCTTGATAAAGGGGAATCCCTTGGGAGGAAGAGTGCAGCCACACAACCTAATCTTATTCATGACTATTCAGAGAGCTTGAGTGGCATCAGACAAGAAACAGAATTCTGGCAAGGAGCTGGCAACTGAATGTTTTGGCAACCTGCTGAACTCTTGACAGACCAAGACGTCTTACAAGTACATGTTGTGTCAGTGACTCACTTTGAGTACAGCTCTAATGCACATCCTTCCAGTGATGGCTTTTATTCATCCTGGCATCTGAACTACAGCAACCTGTCCTTTAAAAGTGGCAGGGAACAAGCATGTAAAAGTAGGATGCACTAAGCAAGAATCTGCATGTATATAAAAAGATAGTTCATCTGAATGGGAGTCATATAATGAAATTTTCACTTAGCAATTCAACTCAAGGGTGCAAAGAAAATGGCAGTGAGATAAGAATGCATCCATTGCCTGCTATCTCAAGAAGCCTTTGGCAAGATAACAGTGAAAGCATGCACCCAGCTACTGATCAACACGGGTCTGACATTAAACCACAAGTGTCCACTTCTCTTACTGGCTGTTTAATAAATTGCTTTGGAACGGGTGAAGGTGAAGAGGAGATCTTTCCAAAACCTTGTCTCAGTGTTCTCCCTCAGTTAATGAATGTCAGCAAGTGGAAGAGGACAGAAATTTGATATGTTTTTCCAGCCTTTCTTATAGAAGCATTTGCAACATGTTAGAGGCCAAAGGCATAAAAGTGAAATACTGGGAAGTTAATGTTGTCTGTAGATTTTCAGGATGTAAGCCGGGCAATTTCAGGTTGTGGGTTAGGCATACTTTAGGTTTTAAGTAGTGTTATAACAGCTCACTATGACTTGAACGTGATTTTAGCACGAGTAATCTGATGTTGAATACCATTTATTACCCTGTTACGCATTTCCAATTGAGATAGACCTGTTTATGGAGTTAGTATTATGTGACTACAGATGGACAAACTATGCGCAGTCAAAAATTTATCCAACAAATATAGTCTTTCTTATCTTTTAAATCTACCCCAGGAGGATCAGCAATTTCTATACACGTATGAATAACTTGTAAGTGTTCTAACAATCTAACTTTTCAGCTATGCATGACCTATGCACTTAAATGCTCAATAGCTTGCTGCTTGTGATTTATCCTGTAGTTGGTCACCTAAGACAAATTAGCTTGTTTTCAATGCCTGACTCAGTAAGTATTGCAACATTGCCTTAAACTACCTTAAACTGAAAAAAAAAAAAAACCAACTAGGAATTCTCTCAGCCAAAAGACCACCCAGGTGGTGGAAATCCTTTACTTCTACCTGTCAAATCCTGCGTCCATTAGCTTCAACATCAAAGGAAAAAGGATGAACCTGTATCTGGCATAGCATTGGTAGGAAAAAGGTGGCAGTGGTAAGGCACAGTGCAGCAAGGCTGGCAGGACCCCTAGATTAAATTGCTGCAGAGTTCACAGAGTTGTTGTAAAGATCTATAATTAACATCGACACTGTATCAGGGGCTGGAAGAGCTCCCTGATACTGCATTCCTTGTTTGGTAAGCGTGGAGTTTGAAGCGGGTACCGCATCAAAGCCTACTTTTTTTATTAACAGGAGACGAGCAATTTGGGCATAAACAGCAAATGCCCAATGTTCATATTCAAATAAACCCATAGAAATAAAAATCCATTTGCATGAATATTTGTAAAAAGAAAATAAAGGAAGGAATAAGCATGGTCAAACTCCATTAATCAGATTTCAAACAAACATTTGCAAATACCATTTTTGCATTATTTGCTCAAGTCTTTTCATGAGATAAAAGAAATTCTATTTTACCTGCTAGCATGCTTATTCTTTTGTTTGAAGCAAAAGAGTTAAGCCAGCACAAAGAAGCTTAAAATCCCACAACCAGGCAGATAAGTAAATGTCCTTCAACAACAGGGAGTGTATTTCAATTTATCATGATGCAGCCTAATAATACCTGAGAAACAGGAGATATTTTTAATTTTAGAAAGTAATGACTTATCAGAGAAAGTAATCCAAATTTACTGTACTTAATCTACTGCAATTAAGAGAGTTATATTGGCAATGCATTTTGTGTTTTGAATTTTCTTAGAGGAATACACAGAGATTGGAAATAAATGGCAGTAACTTTTGTGGATGTCTCTGCTTGTATCTAAGTGTGAAATAATATGCAAATGTATTCTTTAGTTCTCAGGACAATTGAAGAAGTGATATGATAGGATTGTGCAGCTGCCATTCTGTCCCACAATTTAAATCAGTGAATATATTCCTATCCTAGCAAATTTATGTTCGAACAATAATTTTTAACCTATCTTGATTGTTTTCTGGAGAAGCGTAATAAAAACATGGAATACATTTCAGTATATATCTGCAAAATCTCCTGAGTAGCTTAGGAAATGTATTGTACATAAGAAGATACAATCATTATGCTGTTCCAGTCATCACAAAGACACTATCCTTTATGGCAGAACATCATCCTTTGGGAAAAATTATCCTTGTTGGTTTGTGCAAATTTTTCAACATTCACCCTCGGGACCCATTTTAATGTAATTCTGTTCCTTTGGGATTTTTTGTTGCTCCAAGATTTAAGGGAGAAGACCGAAATAGGGCAAAACTTTTATCCTTTTCACAGGAAATATCCCATGCGAGTGAAAAAGCAGCGTATTTGGCATTTTTTCTTGAGCTGGAAAGGCAATAGAAGAAAGGGGCCAAATCCCCTTTTTATTATTATTATTACCATCGTCGTGAGGTCTAAAACCTGCAGCTAGGCAACCCCTTCAAGTAGCCCTGACAACAGAAATAAAAAAAACATTGTTGTGTTCAGCCACCATACAAGTATACTATTAAGCATAGGTAGTGGCAAAAAGCTCTAGTAGCCAATATTCAAATGCAAAAATAGCTAATAATACCAAAAGAGTGTGCTGGTTGCTTTCCTGAAAATAGTATTTTATGGCCAAGTGCTCTTGTGAATGAACTGGAAGCATGAAAACTTTAAAACTTCACCTAATATGGGAAGTTTCTTCACTATATAAATAGTGTGTATATAAATACTATTATTTAGTAATAATTTACTAACAAACACTAAATAAGGTGTGTATATAAATACACATACACACTTGTATATATATGTGTACATAGTTATTAAAATAATGTTTTCTATAGATTAATTATGTTTAGGTGCATTTTCTTTTAATTTCTTACAAGTGCATCATGATTGGACCAGTCAAACCTTTTTTTAAAGTTATAGTCCAATAAAGTTTCCATGATTTGTATGTTGCAAAGATTGCATATTTTTCACTTAATTGATTTTGATAATTTAATCAATAGACAAATAATTTAGATTTTGTTTTAATCAGCCTCTATATAACTTGAGGGACTAAGCATTTAGCTGAACATCTATTATGTTGGAACAGAGATGCACAAACTACCAACTTTATCAAGACAATATTGGAAAGTAAGGCATTTGAGCAAAATGCTTAAAAAAAAGGTCTGCACAGCAAATTCTTCCACAGATGCAAAACTGGATCCATAGTAAGCTGGCACCAAAGCTAAGTTATCTGTAAATTTAGATGACCTACATATGCCAGAGATTTTGCACTGTTTCTTTTTGTCTTTTCACTGTCAGTTCCACAGTTTCAGTGAACATGTATTTTTAATGTGTAAATTTCAAATACATTATTTTTATGTCTTTCTACACATAGCATACAAAGTAAATCTGAAAAAAAAATATTAGTAGATATATTGGTAGGCAGGAGTGCGAATATTTAGGTGTAAATAGTAGTATTTGAGCAATAGCATGTGATCAATTAAAGGCTGAATCATACGTTACACACAGACAAAAAAGTTAACGTTTCATGAGCAGCTTTAATATTTGTATCTCTTGAGTTTAGGGAACAGACTTGACAAGATTTCATACCCACAGCCTTCCGCACCTGGTTACCATTATAAACCTGGCCTTGATAATGGAGCTGTGTTCTTCTTCTGCAGAGTCTAACGTTAGCAATGGCATTTTCCTCCCATAACTCTTATAACCTGGGTACCACTGTTATGGCTGGGTTTGACCCCTCTGTGCATCTGCAGTTACAACTTCCATCACCTTCCTCACTAAATCCATAGAGATCAGATAAAAGATCTCCTTAAGTACAGGTACAATTTCTAAGCCTGATTTTATTTCCTGTGATATCTACAAAAGCTAGTGATATAGTATAGGCTTCAGGACTATATTGAAAGCCAGCTATTTTTTTTTCCTTGTTTGTTTATAATGGAAACATTTCTCTCTAAAAGATATGGTTGGAGACCCAGGGATTAATTTATTTTTTTTTCCAAGATGCTCTGCTTTGAATTTGATTTCAAATTACATGTTAAAGTTCTAATTGTAAAGATAAATTCACTGCAACACTTCTCTGTGTCTGAGACATATTAAAGTCATTCAGCCATTCAAAGATGCATCTAATTCCTGATCAGACCTCACAATAGAAAGAAAAAAGAAAGAAAACCAAAAGAAGACAATGCTCACTGTGCCCTACTGTTACCCTATAAATACACTGCTTTAGAAAACCAGTGCAAACACATGAAATTCATACAAAAACAAAAATCATCAACACCTAGAACTTCTTGAAGAAATAGCAGGGAGTTCCCTGGCATGATATGCTGCCAAGGAAGCCCAGTCATAACACACACAATACACCCCTCAAAAATGTTGCTTGGAATAATTACTTTTTTCCCCCCATTCATTGTTATAAGCTTATATTGAGTCGATGTTCTCTCTTATCCTGTCATGCAATTTCAAATATTGGAAGCAACAGCATAAATAAACACAATTTCTCTAGCTACAAAACTAAATGTTTGAAGTCCAGCATATTTTCCAGTTCTAATAAAAGGGGGCAGTATTACATCAGCTGAAATTGTGAATTGTCCAAATTGTCATAAAAAGTGCTGGAGAAGGATACAAAACTGCTGAATTTCACTGAAAATAGACTGCTACTGTATATGCAGTCACAAATCTGCTTGTCTGCCTTCGGGTAAAATTTACAGAGCTAGTTCAGAGAGACTTAGGCTCCTGCATTGCAGATATTTTAGAAAATTTTTACTTGAGTCACTACTTTTCATTCAAAATTATTAGGCAAATATTACAGTTGATATAAAGTAAAGGCACATTTTTCATGTAGCTAGGATAAGCCCTAAGCTTAAAAAGGAAACTGCAAAATTATTGCACTTCCAAAAATTTTTGGAATACAATATTTTTATATTCCTTTCTTTTTTTTTCCCCTTTTAAATAAAGTTTTTCTAGAGTAAAATACTAGTGTCCAAATATGTATTTAGGAAGTCAACTTTGTGCACCCAATTAAAAAATCATCCCTTACATATGTTAGGTACAGGCACAAGCAGATTACTGAATTGGCCAAATTCACAGTAAAGTAAAAAGGGCATTTGTTTTGTAAGAATTATGAGGACTGCTGGGATTTGTATTTGAAACTTTTCCCAATTCGGGGGCATTTAATTTAGACAAGTCATTTATCTGTTATAAAATGATGGAACTGTAAAGAGGTTGTCTCTATGCAACGTATCCTTCTGAGTCTCAGAGGAAAGAGTCCCCAGGGAAAGGTTTGTCGACGGAGGAGAATGACGTACTCAGGAAAAACACTTTCCCAGTTGCAGTGTCTCTTTGTGGAAATCAGATTCTTCATTAGACAGATGGAATACACTCCCACTGAGCTGAATAAATTGCCTATATTCTTGCAAGAAAGTGAGACCACACTAACAGTTCCTTAAGTAAATCAGTGTCTTTTTTCTCTATATACAGTTCCAGATTTTCTATTATAGAATCGACATATATACTTAAATTAAATTATACCTAAGTGTAAGCTATATAGGGTGGGACCTTCCTTAAGTTGCAGTGAGAATGGACTTGGTACAACGACTACCGAGACAATACCATAATAAAAGTAAAAAGTTTGCAAAACCAGTCATTTGCTGCTGATATTGCTATCCATTTTTTTTCAGCCGAATTATGAGGTATTTGCCCTTTAATTACAAGTAGAACTGAGATTTAACCAACAGAAATAAGAATCCAATGGAAAATGCTTACAGTTTCTGTCATGTCTCCCAGCAGACAGAGATATAAGCATTGACCTCTTATTTACTAGTTACCATTATTCTATAAAAAACTAAAGGAAAAAATAAAACATAAGAAGTCTTTCTTAAAAGGTAAAAGCAAATGAGAATAGATCAGTCCCTGCAAATCTAAACCACTTACTCATAAAGGTCTGTAAAAATCCACAAGCCCTTTACGACCAATTTATTCATGTTCTCAATTTAAGGAGGGTCATGACTACTTTTGGTAAAAGGAGAAAAGATAATTGAATGCAGGATGCACCGATAAGTATTTTCTTAACTATGTGCTTGTTTTTTTTTTAAACTGAGTTCAGAAATGACTTATAACAAGGATGCTAATAACAAGGTACTTCTCTTGGTGATTGTCTGAGAAATACCCTGAACTTGCACCAAAGACAGCGTGACACCTGCCTCGTAATTGTTCTGTCCATAAGACTGAATGTACGGAGAGAAAAAAGGTGGTAAAAAATTACCGGCAACACAACCCAGTACTGCTTGCAGTTAGAAAAAAGCAACACAATGATGGAGCCATTGCAGGGCTGTAGGCAGTCAGAAGGAGATTAAGCATGACTAGTAACTTTTCCTACAAAGATTTCCTGAAGTGTTTTTATCAAGTAAAGTTTGTACGCATGTGCAGTAGCTTCATAGAAATGATGAAGCGTAACAGCTCCAGTGGAGTTGTTCCACTCTATTGTGTCAATAATCCACATATTTAACAGTCCCTAAATACAGCAGACCGTAACACCTCCAAAGGGGTCGTTATGGCTTATCAAGTCAAATCCAAGTGCCTAAATATGGATTTGATCAATAGACTGTAACATCTCCAAGGGTAAATAATATACGTTTTTAAGAATGTACACATTTTGCATACAAACTATGGTCTATATTAGGATAAATGATGTGGATTTAACTTGTAAAACTTTGAATTAGAAATAAGAAAGGAATAAAAGACTCATTATAAGAGGTGCTAAAGTACCATAATTCCCAGGAAGTAGGGGGTGACTCATGTCATTTATTTTGGGGTCTAATTATGGTTTCCTACTGCAAGTCCACAGTTGCCTGAAAATCTACGAAAGAGTGGGAATGCAATATAAACATAAAAATGTTGTATTAAATTCTGCTTCCTCTCAGATCCCAATGAATGTGCTTTGTGGGTAAGTAAATGTGGAAGTGGGGTTATATCCTTGGGTCTAGCAAATACGTTTTGGTTATTAATTGGGTATATGTTCTATCTTGACTTCATATATTTATCTACAATGAAATTAACACATTGCTGCCATATATTTTCTACAAAGACTTTCTGAAGTGCTCGTCAGTCTTTATGCACAAAAAAATATAGCATACAGTCTTTTTAACAAAGACTTTCTGAAGTGCTCGTCAGTCTTTTCATGCTTTATGCACAAAAAAATATAGCGTACAGTCTTTTTTTAAAAAGTCAGTTATCTTATGAATTATATAGTATTTTCAGGTTCATTTAAAGCATTAAATTGAAGCAAATCTAGGTAATCATGCTAGTTCAAAATATTAAAATAAATAAAGTAGCTCCAGCAATGTAAATTTTGTTTAAGTAAGCATTCTTTTCTGTTGAAGGTAAACAGTTTGACTGGAAAAAAAAGTCATATCCTCTATACAAAGCCAATTTTTGTATGATTCTACTTTTACCTGTATCACATGGAAAGAGATCTGTAGCCTGTTTTCTGGGTTTTTCTAATTCTCTCCCCTTCCCCAGTGTTTCTGTTAACTCTGTGAAACCACTGACACAGTTACTCCTTCCCTTTCCTCAGCCAGACTAAACCTCACCAGCCCCAGACGGAGTAGAAGAAGTCAACTCTGCTATGATGACTTTTTGCCTTGTGTGCACTGTACTGGTTTTGGCTCAGATAGAGTTAATTTTAGTTCACATGGTGCTGTGTTTTGGATTTGTGACCCAAACAGTGCTGATAACACAGGGAGGTGGGTTTTTCTAATTCTCTCCCCTTCCCCAGTGTTTCTGTTAACTCTGTGAAACCACTGACACAGTTACTCCTTCCCTTTCCTCAGCCAGACTAAACCTCACCAGCCCCAGACGGAGTAGAAGAAGTCAACTCTGCTATGATGACTTTTTGCCTTGTGTGCACTGTACTGGTTTTGGCTCAGATAGAGTTAATTTTAGTTCACATGGTGCTGTGTTTTGGATTTGTGATCAAACCAGTGCTGATAACACAGGGATGTTTTAGCTATTGCTCAACAGTGCTTCTACAGCATCAAGGCCTTTTCTGTTTCTCCTGTTGGCCTACCAGGCTGGGCGTGCACAAGAGGCAGCACAGCCAGGCCAGCTGACCCAAAATGACCAACGGGATGTTCTACACCCTATGACGTTGTGCTCAGCACTAAAAGCTGGGTGGAGGAGGAGGAAAGGGGAACAGAGTTTGGGCATTTGTCTTCCCAAGGAACCACTGCATGTGCCGAAGCCCTGCCTTCCTGGAAATGCCTGAACATCTGCCAATGATGTGAATGAATTCCATATTTTGCTTTGCTTGTGTGCACGGCT
The DNA here is from genome assembly GCF_001431845.1 of Calidris pugnax. Taxonomy (NCBI): domain Eukaryota; kingdom Metazoa; phylum Chordata; class Aves; order Charadriiformes; family Scolopacidae; genus Calidris; species Calidris pugnax. Next base: position 1,148,547 of record NW_015092181.1, on the reverse strand, counting down.
TTTGCTTTACTTATTAAATTCTCTCAACCCATGGATTTTCTCACTTCTGAGGCCGTTCCCCATCCCACTGGAGGGGAGCGAGCAAGCGGCTGCGTGATGTTTACCTGCCTACCCTAACCAACAACATTACACAAACCTAAATGACTCTGTAACTGGAGATGTCCATAGACTGGCCTCATCTCAAAAGCACACCTTAACCTTAATGCTTTAGCAGATGACAGTTTAACCCTGCCAGAGTGCTGCATGGTTTTGTTTTGGTCTGTCTGATGCCTGAATCTCTGTGAGCACTTTTAAAGCTTTGTGGGAGATTTTTTTTGAACAGCAGAATATAAACAGAGGCAATTTTCAGTTCTGTGTCTCTAACCAAATACAAAGCTTTCTGAGATTTAAATGACACATTTTCAAAGAGGCCTAAGCCCAGGCTTTGAAGCTATGTACATAATTTTGTAAGCGCAATCATTTGCACAACAAACTATTACCAGCTATCTGAACTTGAAGACCAGTAACTGACCAGAACTCAATAGCTTTTTTTTAAACCAGCTGCAGGCAATTAATTTGTCATCTTTTTCTGGTGCTGACTTCTAGCTACTCATTTATAGAAGTCTAATTACCTGAAGCCAATTTCTGAAAATTTGGTCCTGAAAACATAGGGTCCTGATTCTTCAAAAGAAACCAATCCAAAATTGCAACTAACTTGCAATTAATTTGAAGTTATCAAAGCTTCACTGGGATTATGACAGAAACTATACACAATCTTCTTGGCATACAATTATTTCAAAATTATGTTTTTCTAATTGAAGTGATCTATCATTCCTCCCCACCGGCATTTTGATCATCCTGCCTATCATTTTTAAAGTAAAAGAAATACATAATAATGTAAAAAATGAAAGGTAGAAGGTAGAGGGGGGAAAGAAGAGTATTCTAGAATTCTGTTTGTGCAAAGGATGCTTCTGGTTTTAATGTATTTTATACTTTCTATAAAATATAAATACATTCCCACAGTACTCCTGACTGACTTAATTCTTTTCTTTAGGATAGAGAGTGGGGATATGTCATCATTTTAAATGACTGATTTATATCTTACTCTTTTGTAAACCCTGCCTCTTCTTCCATCTACAGAGAAGGACAAGAGCATACCAACGTTAAAACCAGAGTACATATTAGAACTTTTCCCTGCCTTAATATTTCACTCTATAGCACATGCTATACTATATATACTACTGTTACACAGTAAATAAACCCAGCAGGATTATATAAAGTCATTGAGAGATTTAACAACAGATTTCCTTTCTGCCTTTTTATTCTTAGGTTTGAAAAGTTGCAAGTGCTACCATGAAAACTCTCTTCCCATAAAAGTTGGCATTTGAGAATGATGTTGTTTATATTTGTTAAAGAGTTCCAATTGACTCTGCTATATTTGCAAGTAATTTTTTTTTTCCTCTGCCTGCTTGATGTATAACCTCAATCTGGAAGCTGCACATCAATCTGTGTAATGTTAGTAACCAGCACAAAAAAGAAATTTCAGATTATTCACTGAAATATTTACTGACTCTGCTTTAAAAGGTGAAAGACGAAATAGAAACTTGTTATATTGAATACAATATGCAAATATGGTACTGAAAACACTCAGGGAGCAGACCTGAAAAGTAAGTGGTGCCATTTTTATATTTACTTGTCAAAGTAAAATAAAATGTTACGAATTCTTTTAATAGCCCTTATAGTGTATTAGATATTTTTAAATGTCAAGCCGCTAAAACTCATTAAAAATATTTCAAAATAAGCATAATTTTATAAACTCTTAATACTGATCATAGGTGTGACATTTATTTTATTTTTAAAACTTAGGCTTTAGTACCTTACCTCTTAGTTAAGACCAACACTGACTTTAAAATTACACTGTTGTCTGAACTTGGCCTGCTTGATCAGTTATTAATTTCTATATTTTTTTATACTGTCAATCTGTTTTAAATGAGTTTTTTAATGCTGACATTTAAACTAATGCTAGCAGAAATAAATATTTATTCGCCTCTGAATTTGACTTAGAAAAGCATTGTTAATCCTATGTGGTAACAGTTTAACAAATCTTTGTAATAGATGCTGAGCCTTTCTCTTGTTCTGAGCACTGTAAAGAACCTATCAAGCAAAAATATAAAATGTAGATTAAAAAGTATGTATCAATGTTTGATGGGGCTGTTTACAACATGTATTTGCCTTTCCATGCCTTGCTACAATCCACTTACCAACTATTCCCATGTGGGTTGAGAAAGATCATAGTACCATTAAATTCACAGTTTAAGATACAGTTAAGTATTCTGCCAAGTCTTATACTGAGCCCAGACTAAAAATTCCTGTTACTCTTTGTAGTATAATATAGTCTTCCCTCTCTCTCCTAAGATACAAAGAACCTACCCTCTAATATACAGATATATCACAGAATTTTCATTAATGAATTATAGGCATTGAAAGCTACCTGTTTTTCAATTATTATTTTTTTCAGCAAATAGTCTGAAACACGAGTTGATTTATAGGCTAATGAATGTGTGAGTTTTCTTTTCATTCATTACTACGTTGCATCATAACTGTTCCTATTTGCCCATGCCATAGCCATCACTGGGGTAACATTTCCCCTTTCTAGTTAACTGGAATAAGCATTGTGGTATATAACTGATTTTGTGTAAGTGGTGAAAAATAACCTGTGTGCTGTATTTTTTGCAGCATAAGCCACCTCTAGGGAAGCTGAAAGAGGAATGTTCTTCATCCAAAGGGCTGCCTTGTAGCTCAATCAATTACATGGTTCAGTGTTCAGTGTCTCTGTTATACATACCTGCTCCTGGAGTAGATCTTGTAGACCTTGGAAAGGCCACAGAGCAGGACAGCACAGACAGAAAAACTTTTCCAAGAGAATTCCTTGTCCTCTGAGCAGTCGTTAAAGTGTGTGTGGTAGAAACTGTTCCTCACCTTTCATATATGATCCCAGCTTGCCATTTTGTAAACTGCAGATGTCCTGCTCAGTCCGCTGTTGGTCACATTCCCTCACCACTTTCTCTTATTTCCTGTTTTATTGTAATGCCCTATTTCATTTTAATGTTTGAAAACTATGGCCAAGATTCAACAAAGAACTTTGATCTCTGAGTCACAGATTCAAGTACACCCAGTCACATTCAATAGCACTGTAATACTTAACCATGCTAGCACATAGCTGGACTTTTTGCCGTATTTATCAATCCAGTCATTCTCAAAAGCACAATTTAAAATCTAGTGACCACAAACCACGGTAGCTTCAACCAATACATTTGCCACATTGTTATATGAATGCTTGTGGCTTAATCACATGAGTGCACAGGACTGGTTTTTTCAATGCTCTCATGTAAGCAAAGAGGAGTTTGTAGCACAGGGCTGTGAAGTGACAAGGTGTGTTTAACGTGACATCAGAGATGGATAAAATCTCTAAAAAGAAAGTTTATAAAAAAAATAAGAAGCTATTTGCAAGGAAGAGAAGAACGAATGACAAACCGTGTGGCAATGGGAGATCTTACCTTTTCATTCCTGCAGTTGTTTAGACCCATGTTATTCATGGAGGGCAGTTTTCCATCAACACCATGCGGCTGCTGTTGCTGCTGCTGCTCCCTTTGGATCTGCTCTCTCATTTTTCGAGCCTCCTGAATGGCTTTCATTACTGTGTCCTGGTCCCCAAATAGGGCAGGTGAGTTAAGACTGGAAAGGATATCTATAAACAGAAAACACACTTTATTTAGGTAATTATCCAAATTAGAATTCAGGCTAAGCACTCAGGTCCCCTACTGTTAGAGCTGCACCCAACACCACCTGCAAAAGGAGGAGTAGGGGCAGTTGTTGTCTCTTCAAAGGCTGAACTAATATATGGAAGTGAAAGATAAGCCTATGCACTTATTTTGCTGTTATAAATACAACCACTGAAGTCTTGGCATAGCACGATATGGCGGTATCTGAGCTTACTCGTGGACTCAAATCTGTGTTTAAGACAAAAGGATTCTGAAGCTTCAGTGGGAAGCCTTTGAAATATTAATAGTAATTAATAAAATGAGCAAAGATGGAGAAAGATGGCCATGAAAGTCTGTGTCAATTTTTACATTTTCTTTATTGACAGAATCATCACTCCAGACGTTTAGCTTTCAATTTCAGAAAGAGCACCCACAGTTACTTTTGTTATCACTGTAACATGAGGATCAAGCTCTAAATTAGTAGAGAAAAAATGGTTTTCTTTCTATCACTTTGGACAAAAAGAGAAACTTCTAAACATACATCAAAGTCAAACAAAACATTTCTGTCATATTATAAAAGGTGTGCTAGAGGTAAAGACGAGTATCCCAGATACACTTTCTGATGTGAGACCAAAACATGGCAATTATTTGGTGACTGTTATGTGTTGCTGTGAGGAAGCTTTAACTTGATCCACCTGTTTCTGCGTGGGAGTATCCTCTATACAGCACGTGGGCAGATTTGGGTATATACATTCTAGATAGGAAATTTTGAGCAACGAAAGTTTGCACATGACCTGTGCATCTGCCTGACAAGCAAATGTCTGTTATAAAAGCTCTGAATTTGTTAGATTTGTGTACCCCTCACCACTTTCTCTTATTTCCTGTTTTATTGTAATGCCCTATTTCATTTTAATGTTTGAAAACTATGGCCAAGATTCAACAAAGAACTTTGATCTCTGAGTCACAGATTCAAGTACACCCAGTCACATTCAATAGCACTGTAATACTTAACCATGCTAGCACATAGCTGGACTTTTTGCCGTATTTATCAATCCAGTCATTCTCAAAAGCACAATTTAAAATCTAGTGACCACAAACCACGGTAGCTTCAACCAATACATTTGCCACATTGTTATATGAATGCTCGTGGCTTAATCACATGAGTGCACAGGACTGGTTTTTTCAATGCTGTCATGTAAGCAAAGAGGAGTTTGTAGCACAGGGCTGTGAAGTGACAAGGTGTGTTTAACGTGACATCAGAGATGGATAAAATCTCTAAAAAGAAAGTTTATAAAAAAAATAAGAAGCTATTTGCAAGGAAGAGAAGAACGAATGACAAACCGTGTGGCAATGGGAGATCTTACCTTTTCATTCCTGCAGTTGTTTAGACCCATGTTATTCATGGAGGGCAGTTTTCCATCAACACCATGCGGCTGCTGTTGCTGCTGCTGCTCCCTTTGGATCTGCTCTCTCATTTTTCGAGCCTCCTGAATGGCTTTCATTACTGTGTCCTGGTCCCCAAATAGGGCAGGTGAGTTAAGACTGGAAAGGATATCTATAAACAGAAAACACACTTTATTTAGGTAATTATCCAAATTAGAATTCAGGCTAAGCACTCAGGTCCCCTACTGTTAGAGCTGCACCCAACACCACCTGCAAAAGGAGGAGTAGGGGCAGTTGTTGTCTCTTCAAAGGCTGAACTAATATATGGAAGTGAAAGATAAGCCTATGCACTTATTTTGCTGTTATAAATACAACCACTGAAGTCTTGGCATAGCACGATATGGCGGTATCTGAGCTTACTCGTGGACTCAAATCTGTGTTTAAGACAAAAGGATTCTGAAGCTTCAGTGGGAAGCCTTTGAAATATTAATAGTAATTAATAAAATGAGCAAAGATGGAGAAAGATGGCCATGAAAGTCTGTGTCAATTTTTACATTTTCTTTATTGACAGAATCATCACTCCAGACGTTTAGCTTTCAATTTCAGAAAGAGCACCCACAGTTACTTTTGTTATCACTGTAACATGAGGATCAAGCTCTAAATTAGTAGAGAAAAAATGGTTTTCTTTCTATCACTTTGGACAAAAAGAGAAACTTCTAAACATACATCAAAGTCAAACAAAACATTTCTGTCATATTATAAAAGGTGTGCTAGAGGTAAAGACGAGTATCCCAGATACACTTTCTGATGTGAGACCAAAACATGGCAATTATTTGGTGACTGTTATGTGTTGCTGTGAGGAAGCTTTAACTTGATCCACCTGTTTCTGCGTGGGAGTATCCTCTATACAGCACGTGGGCAGATTTGGGTATATACATTCTAGATAGGAAATTTTGAGCAATGAAAGTTTGCACATGACCTGTGCATCTGCCTGACAAGCAAATGTCTGTTATAAAAGCTCTGAATTTGTTAGATTTGTGTACTTACTAACAGTTGACTATAAAAAAAAAAACCCCACACAATCAATTAACAACAACCAAAACAAAAAACCCAAAAAAACCCAAACACGGAATTCTCCTTCAAAGATAATTTTCATATTCTTTTGACTTCATTGAAGTTCAGCTGAGTAAAATATAGCAAATTTGACCTTGAAGGACCCTGAATCCTTTCAAAATAAAAAAGGTTAAGATTAAGGGTTTCTCATGTTTTATCCTGGGAACGAAACAGTTGATTTAATTCTGTGGTCTAGATGAGAAAAGACACAAACTATGATGTTTTAGATGCAGTTGTGATGTTTTAAGTCTGAATGAAGCACCTCTCTCCAAAATAAAAGTAACATATTAGGGAACAACCATTGTTCTTCCTGGGTAAAATTTGCAATGCTCTGAACTGAGTCAGTAATTAAGTTCCATTATGGAGCCTAAGTAAGACTGGAACCATATTGACATGACTTCTAAAGATACTCAGACTCCCAATCACCTAAATTTATTGTAAAAACGGAGCAAAAGCTCCTATGTTACTTGTTGATTTTTGACATTTCCATAGCTTCATTTATATTTAAGGTTTGAGAGGAATTTTATATTTAAGGATTGGGAGGAATTAAGTTTTTATGACTTCACCTAAAAAAGAACTCATACCTTAGGCATATCTTTTCTAGCCATTTCTCTGGAATGGTCTGTGACTCCAAACTGATATGCCACTTTCTAATGTTAGATAGTGCACTTATAGCTGGAAATAAATTGACAGGTAGAATATCTATCTATCTGCAGAAAGTATCTTTCAGAGATTATGATGTTCCCAAGTGTTTTGAGAATGGAACAAATCATAATTTTTATATATTTAATGTATGTATTTAACATATCTGTTCATTATTCACAAGTGTTTCTATATATTTTACAAGTACACTTGAGCTACAGATTGTGAATAAGTGGTCTGTAGTAAGTATTTAGTTGCTGTTAAAATTTACTATTTGAACTTTAGGGCTGATCATCTACATTTTGCAGCTCTTGATTCTGTTTCTTGACTGGCTAACGTAGTCTTCAGACATAGTTTTCAGATCAATTTTGTTTCATTACTTAATATACTTCATATACTTAATAGGCTTTATTTCTTAATTAATCTTGAACACGGGTCAAAAATTCCTTATTTTCAACCGTATGAATTAACAAAGTCTTGACAGATGGATGAAACAAATAATAAAAGACATGAACAAATAATAAAAAGAGCAAATAATAAAATAAACTGGCCGGACTGAAGCCTTTCTGTCTTTGTTAAAATTTTTCTAATATATTCACCATATGGTCTTGGTAAGATGAACTTAATACCTAGAATGCAGAGGATTAGATTTATTTTAGAATGCTGTTCTGGGTAAAACTAATGGTATATTTGGGCTAAATAGCTGAAAACTACATCTGGAGTTACCTTCTTGCGTGGGTTCTGGCGTACTGTAAACCATGGGGATACTGAATGTTCCCTGACCCCAGTTCAGCAAAGTGCTTGAAAACGTGTTTATTTTAAGGTATGTTCCACTGTTGCATTGAATGTACATTAGTCCCATGAACTGTTATATGTGTATGTCTGGTATCTTGTCAGGCTCTGTGTGCACGTAAAGAGAATTTTTAGTTTGTTTAATCCGGAGGTCAAAATTCAAAAGTTAACTTTGCATGTATACACCCAATTGATGTCTTGGGGGAAGATACTCATACAAACCTATTTCATGCATTCTATATATACATCTATATTTACTTATATGTAAGTGTATATATATATACACACTTTATGGTATATGTTTGTATGGATGTATATTTCTTAAATGATATATTTATTTGCTATATTTCTTGTAGATGCACATCACTACTGCATCAATTTGGTTACTCTTGTAAAACCTAGGGGAAACAGTTTTAAATTGGAAGAAAAAAGATTCAGATTAGATATCAGAAAGAAATATTTTACTGTGAGGGTGGTGAGACACTGGAACAGGTTGCCCAGGGAAGTTGTGGCTGCCCCATCCCTGGAGGGGTTCAAGGCCAGGCTGGATGGGACCTTGAGCAACCTGCTCTGGTGGGAGGTGTCCCTGCCCAGGGCAGGGGGGTTGGAACTCGATGATCTTTGAGGTCCCTTCCAACCCAAACCATTCTATGATTCTAAGAGTTCTTCAAAAATCTTTTCTCCTTTTTTTGCCCCATTCTAAACAGACATGTAGGCCCAAATATCCACTGATTTCGGAAGCAAGCGTGCTCCAGCTGAGATTTCCTGTAGGAAACTTGCATCTATTCTCCTTTCCCCAGGACAGCTTAGTTACCTAAAGAGGATCCTCTTCCCAGAGATCCGCCCAGCGGGCTGGGGATGCCACTCTTGTTTGTCACTGTCACTGGACTGCTTTTACTGGCTGGGAAGAGGTTCTGTGTTGGAGATGTTGGGGATTTGACAGGTTCAGCTGTTTTCGGCCGGGCTGAAAGATTCAGTGGCTGGGCTGCTTCGTCCTACAAGAGTTTAATGTAAATAACCATTAGGAAAAGAGAAATGAACACATCGTTTTGCAAGCTGCAGTTACTTTACACCTCGAAGACAATACCACATTCTCCAGCAATAATAACAAAAGAAGCTAATTATCAGCCTCCTTTAAGATTCAACGAAAGGAAACCTCATTAATTTCTCTGTGTTATGCTTCTATTTACATTAACTATGTGGCTGGATCGTTCTTTTTGCCAAATTAAAATTTGAATTAGCTCACATTACAGCTTAATTTCCTAATGTGTTTTCAGAGATCTAAATTAACCTAGGGCATTTACAAAGAATTATTTAAAATTTCCAGCAGCTCAGTAATGCTTTTCCATTGGTTCTATTTGAAACGTTCCTGGCACTATAAAAATAAGTTATGTAGCTTATTTTTAAATGTATTAGAAACTGAGGAATCAGAAGTACTTCTATGAAAGAATCATTTGGAAACACTGACAGTTCTTTGGCCCACATTTAATGCTGCTGCTAACTTATACATTCCATGCATCTTATTTTGAGTGCATGTTTTGTTTAGTAAAATAATCTATGCTGTTGCCCCATAATCGAAGACAAGAATTTAACTGAATTCAAATTCCTTGACTTACTACAGTAATGAATGCATACTATATGCATTTTAAAATATATTTTATTTTCTACCATTTAATTTTGTATATTTTACAATATTTTATTATTCAAATGTCATGTATTTTTGACAGATTTCTGTAAAAATCAAGATTTTTTTTCACATAAATGCTATTCTGCTTCTTGTTTGATATTTCTGTAATAATTTCTGTATTCTGCAGTTATTTTTGCTGCATTCAACCTTTAGTGTATCTGTATGTTTATTGGCATAAAGACAAGGAATATTTTTAAGGATATGTAAAACTAGTATCAGCGCTTTTCTATCTTTTGATTCTTTTCATATGCAATTATGGAATAAATGCTCTCTGACATATATCTTGCTTCAGTGCTATAGGAGAGTAAGTCCATCTAAGAAATACCTTCATTTTTGGAGGAAGACTCATTCAAGAAATTAATTTCTTTTATCAGTGTAGATATTCACAATGTAACCCTCTTCCCATTCTTTGAGCTTATTCCTTTTGCTTAATATGTTAAGCAAGACAGATCATTTGGAAAATTGTGAAACAGTGATTTTCTGTAATTAAAGAGCCCAGTAAGACAGATCTCTCATTTAAAATATGCCCAAAGCAGAATTATGCTGGATATAAGAGAATATTGTCCATATATTAAAACACTGCACTGATCACTTCAAAGCTTAGAAATATATGTCAGAACACAATAATATACTACATTATCTCATATTTTCCATTCTCCTTACTGTCAAGCAGTGATTTAGCAAAGTACATCTGATGACACACAGTGCACTGAACAGGAAAATGTAACAAACAGGTATTTATAATGCCATCATATCTCCAGTTTTAAACTGTTTCCATAAAACTACATGACATTTTTATTCTTCTTCACCTTGCAACGTGCACAAATGTCCACACCTGTTCAGAGTCCAAGTGAAAGCAGAAACACAAAGGTATAAGGGACACAGTCCATTCCTGTGCTTTGTGGCCACGTTTACACGCAGGCTGTTTCTTTGCAAAATACAAAGTGGCTTCAAAAAATTTCTGTGAGAGTTCAGAGCCTCTCTCAGACTATGAATTTTGCCAGACTAGCTACTGAAAGCATGTACACATACAAATCTACACTACCATGCCCCATTTCTAAATAATTTTCTGCCTAGCATTGATACAATCATGTGAAATAAACTCCAAACCCTGCCAGAACCTATTTGTTTGTACTTCATAGACAGTATTCTCATTTCTGCGAGGCAACGGAAAAGCTGGAAAACATTCAGGTCAGTGACATAAAAAAAAACTATCATTACTTTTTGAAAGATCTGACTCCTGTAAAAGAATTCCATTAGTTCTATAAATAATGCATGTAGTATATACAAACAACTGTTTAAAAACAGAGAAAATATAGAGGATTTGTTAAGCAATGCATGACCATCAAAACTTTCAGTTCTTGTAAAGGTAAGAATTCGCAAATAAAACATGTAGGTACTAGTTTATTAGAGTGCTTTTATACTAATAATTAATTTCTTCATTGGCCATTGGTATTTGTACACATGGAACACTTGTAGTTTAACATTTTCAAAGCAATAGTGTGCTTAATACAAAAAAGAATAAAAGGCTTCTTTTTTATTAATGTATGTTTCAGTCCATTCAAGTTAAATTATGTAGGGAAACCCCCAAAAATTTGCATGTGGTCAATTCTGTAATAGGACTCAGCTGGCCACAAAGCTGAAATGATATTGGCCTTGGTTCAAGGAGATATGTGCTTGGATTTAACCAGGGAAAATTTGACTCATATAATAAAGGTTTGGTTTGGTGTAGATCCATTTGGCTCGCTCACTTATGAAATTACTTTTTTACATTAAAGTAGTCAGTAGTATATTCTCAATACCATAAATCACTGGTGTTAGGTATCACTATACTATGGCAACTTTGCTGAAACAGTTGGGTTTTGCTTTTGGTGGCTTCTGTATTGACCATAACAAACTCTGCATATGTGGTATATTTCACTGACTGCTCTCAAGCTTGGCATTGAATTACAAGAGGTAAAATATTAGACTAATACACATCTACAGTTAAGTAAAGTGAATGCTTTGCTAAATAAATGTTAGATCTGGCCATAATGGAATAGTTTTTATTTATTAGTACTCTCAGCCTAGCAAAAAAGTGTCATGGAAATTTATCAGCCCAGGCAGAAATATCTACTCACCCACACTTTACCACGATGATTGATGATAATGAAAAAACAAATTATATTTTACTCTCTTGTCAAAAAATAAATTAAAAAAAAAAAAAAAAAAGAGACCCTCACCTCAAGTGAGTAAAATCTTCCCAGACTGATTTGAGGCTAAGGACTGTGTGTCTGTAAGGTGTTAGCAGCTAGCAAAAAGATGCATTCTCTCTCTGTCCACAGTCACAATATACCTTCTTTATATCTGTTTTAACAGTTCTGCATTTATAGCTCTATCATTCAAATCGGTAAAACGTCTGAACGTTGGTGGTTTTTTAGAGTTTGAAGTACATTGTTTCTCGGCATATTTAGCATCATGAAATACAGAACAACCATGGGAGAATCCAGTACTAAAAGCCAGCCAGTTCCACCCAAAAGGTACTAGCAGCACCAGGGATTTCAAGGGGGGCACGATGTGCATTTCAAGCTGCTGGCAAATGCCATGTTGTAGCTGCCTGATTCCAAGCAAGTGAGAATAAGCAGGCACAAGCATTCAGCAGTGGCACAAAACCAACAAGGAGCAGCCCGGTTGTCAGCAGCTGTGTGAAATCAGCAAAAGTCAAATCAATCTGCAGTGACATAATGTTTTTCCCCAGAGTCCTGACTTAGATCTTATTTGTACGTGACGCTTTGTCCAAAATTGTAGAATAAGTACAGCTAGAGATCTGTAAAACAATTAGGAGATCGACAGTGTCTCTGTTGCCTTAATAATATAAAGTGGCACCGTATTTTAAGATACTCAAAAATTTCAATGTGAAACAATTGATGAAATGGATGCCATTTATGCACATTACTAGAATACAAACTGCAATCTTGAAAATATCACATTTTACTGATGAATCTGTTGTGCTGCCTGTGGTAGGCAGAGGGACGCCTGATATTTTTGGAAGCAAGAAGTGAATGTTTTCTCTTCCCTTCTCTATACTGATAATACAGCACTAAAACTGAACATTTTATTTGAATATTGAAGAACTTTCATGTGGTTAAGCTTCCAACCGTAAAACAATTAAATAGACCATTTAATTTCACTGCCCTTTTTCAGACGCTGACTTTTTTTCTTTACTGAAAAATACCTTAACTTGAGTTACCGGGCTGGTCCCTCTCTTCTCATTTTTCATCCCAGTGGGTGAGAGTGCCCCTGTCGTATTTGGTGGCTGTGGAGTAGATGGCATTTTGGCTCCAGGAGAAACTTGCATGCTTGCCAGCTGAGCTGCATACAGTTGCTGGAAGACAAGAAGATATACAATGTATTCCTGCAAAATTCCTAAAAAAAGAAGTTGTAAATGTACATAACTTTTATCGCTCTGCTGTTTCTTTTCTTAAAGGACTTACAGATTTTTTTTGCAGCGCTTTCTTGTTTGTGGCTTTTCCCTTCTTGTTATTTTCAAAAAGAAAAAGAAAAAAAAAGACTGGAAAACTCCCACACACCAATATATTTTTTCTTAAATGGACTTTTATCTGATTTATTTTTTTTCCTTCTGGCTAATGAAGGTCATGGTAATGACCAAAAGGTTATACTGGGCGTGAATATTAAAACTGAAATTCGCAAAATTATAAGGCTGTTTATGAAAAAGAGGTATAAGCCCCTGTCAGAAAAAAAACAATGCTTCAGGTCTTTCTGTTCTTATCCAGAAATTACCCACCAATGCCAGAACCCTTATTTCGAGCTGGCATTGGAAACATTTGTTACTAAAAGGCAATGCTGCATCTTCTCTAGATAGTAATGAGAGTTAAAATAGGCAACAGAGTATGTATCCACCTCGGTGTACAGCTATTGTTATAACTTCTATAAATACTAATAAGGAAGGTAGACCTTAAAAATTCCTGTAAGTAGTGATGAAAATACAGAAACATGCTCACGGAACTTTTCAAAAAGTTTAACTGAAACATAATAAAAGACTTGTGTATTAAAATAAACCATTCCTACCTAACTAAAGTGTTTACTGAACAAAAACAAATAGGTTTAATTTCCTTCCAGTGACCAAATTTAAACCCTCACCTTGAAGTAGCATCAGCAATAATTCTTCTACCATAAACAGGGAAGATCCTAATCCCTCTTCTACACATAAATCTATATAAGCTTTGCCTTATTAGTGAGAAAAAAGCCAGGTGGTTTGTATGTAATTTCCAACATTACTATCATTCAGATGGACAAATAAAAAAAATTACAGTAATCAAAAGCAGACCTTTCAGCACATGTAATTAAATGAAAGCTTAATAAAGAATAATTTGCAAGAGCCAGATGTGCTTATGTCATAATTGTTGCTTTCTTTGGAACAGTTTTTCTAATATAACAAGCCTCCACAGAAATGAAAGTTACACAATACTGTAAGCTCCGTGACTCAGTGGCTATGACACAAACGTGTGAAAGAGGGGCAGAGTCAGAGCTCTGGGTGACAAATGAAAACTCCTGTTTGTTTGTTTCCTGCCATTCCTTTTCAAGACCACATAGAGGCTACAAAAAGATCACAGATTAATATTTTGAAATCAACGGTGTTCAAATATTTTGGCTACTGTACTATTTTTTCCTATAGTAGAGAATGAGAAAAACTGAAAATAGAAAAAATTTCCAATTCTCAGTGATGTCCTGGTTTTTTCCTATAGTAGAGAATGAGAAAAACTTCCCATTTCTCAGTGATGTCCTGAAAAATGAAAATGAAGCATTGTAGAAAGTAGTAAGTGGGGATTTTTTTCTCTTCTATGATCTTAGCCCTTTTAGCATATTCTTCAGATCAGTCTATGCTTAATAGGATGCTCTGCTTTTTAGCATATTCTTCAGATCAGTCTATGCTTGCTTAATAGGATGCTCTGCTGATATGAGAGTAAGAAGCACATTTCACAAACTTCTGAAAGCCTGGACATTCTCAGCTCAGAAATAACCAGGCACTGTACTATGAAACAGATGATAAAATAAGCTTGAATAGAATTTGAAGGCAAAATCCAAAGATTATAATCGTTTTCTCAGTGTTCTGTACTTTTCCTTCCAAATAGGGAAAGTTGGATGGGAAAGTTCATGGCTCCAGATAAATACAGGGACATCACTTACCAGCTACCATCACAGGCACAAGAGACTTGGCTTGGGTAAAATTAATTAAATTTACTGAGATTACAACATAGTTAGATGGTGGGAAACACAGGCAAAACCTAAAATCCCCCATCCTCACCTTTTTCCCAGACTCAGCTTCACTCCTTCATTGCTGAATCCTCCACCTCCCCGCTCTCTGGCCTGGCCAGCAGTGATGTTCCTCACAGTTTTCCCCTTATTCCTCACTGCCTGTGTAGCATTTTGCCCTTTCTGGAGAAAATTTTCCCAGAGGTGCCAACAGCTTGGCTGTCAGTTTCAGTGGTGCCCTGTGTTGGGGCCATTGAGGAACGGGCTGTCTCCTCTCCCAACCCTTGCCCCACGGCCTCCTCACCACCAGCACCTGGGCACAGACACCAGGCACACATGGCAAATGGAGCTTTTAGCCCAGTTAGTCATGACAAGTAAGCAAAGGTGTGTTTATCATCTCTAAAACCTGCAGCCTCCAGTACAGCTGTATCTTGAACAGATACGTCAAGATCAACGCAAAGAGATGCACAACACTAGTCAGAGGAGAGCTCTTTGGTGACCTGGTACCTGAGTCCCAGCAGGACTGGCAACTGAAATGTCCACAGCACTTTAAGGATTACAAAAATAGAATCACAGAATCACAGAATCTTCTAGGTTGGAAGGGACCTTAAAGATCATCTTGTCCAACTGTCAACCTGACTGACAAAAATAGACACCCACACAACAAACAAGGAGCATCCCCATCACTAAACCAGACCTCCCAGCACTACATCAACCCGGCTTTTGAACACCTCCAGGGATGGGGCCTCAACCACCTCCCTGGGCAGCCCATTCCAATGCCTGAGAACCCTTTCAGTGAAAAAATGTTTCCTAATATCCAGCCTGAACCTCCCCTGGCGTAACTTGAGGCCATTTCCTCTCGTCCTGTCGCCTGTGACTTGAGAGAAGAGACCGCCCCCCACCTCTCTACACCCTCCTTTCAGGGAGTTGGAGAGACCAAGAAGGTCTCCCCTCAGCCTCCTCTTCTCCAGCAAATAGCAACAAGACAAGTGGAATGCTATAGTGACTATATAGGAAACTGTTTGATTTTGGAAATGTAAACATTAAAAGCAGAATAAAATTAGAATTACACACTGGTCCCCTCTCAGCGTGTTGAGGGCTGCATTGGCTGCACTGCAAGTAGTGTGAGGAAGAAATGTTTCTAAACAGAAACAGAGAATAAAAAAAAAATTGTGATTTATATGTATGTATGTGTGTGTACAGTTCATCACTGGGCTACTCCAAGGTCATAGCACCAGCTTTAGACTGGGATTTCTATAAATTGGTTTTATGCCATAAAAGCAAATGTAAAAATAAGTAACAGCAATTAGCTTTCTGGTTTGCTTAGATTTTAAAACAAAACTTTCCACAAACAAGTGCAAATCTTGCAAGAATTCGCACTAGTGCTAGCGACATTGCTGTGTAGACTGTGAGGTTGTGTAACTACTTTTAAATACCAGCTTGTATGGGGAGCTAGCCAGTCTGGGAAAATATGTGCAGACCACTGTTGAAGGGATAAAATTGATATTTTTGCAAATCCCACTGTTGTGGCTTCAAATGACAATTTAGGACCTCACATTGAGATGGTCAGGTTGTGAAGCTTTTATTTGCAAAATTAGGGAGGGGAAAAAAACCCAAACATTGAATGAATGTTTATTGTTAGCTTTTAATGCTCCAAAGCAAAAATTTCAATGGAATTTTTTCAATTGAATTTCTAACCTACCGATGATTGAGTAGTGACTAAAAAAATTAACCTACCTCAAACACTGAAACATATCTTTTTGCACATAAAGTGAAGAGCATTTCATAACCCTTATGTCAGCCACTGACTCAGTAGGCTCTTCATTACAAATTAGATATTCAAACCCATCAAGTATTCATGATTGTTTTAAGAAGTCTTAAAAAAATATAGCCTGTTTTTTATTTTTTTAAAAGGTCACTAAGTCAGATTCTTACAATCCAGTTCCCAGCATCTTGTGCTGATTTTGAGTTACTGAGTGCTATTGCATAGTTATGAATTTTGAAAACCAGCTTACTTAAGGTACTTGAGCAAGGATGTAGTTTTACAGTTTTCAGAACACAGTTTCTTCTAATGCCGTGATCTGACACTGAAGAGCAGGATTTTGAAACACTGCAAGTCTCACTTAAGGCAATGGCAAGTGAAGTCTCACATTTAGGCACGTATGAACTTACAGGCTTATGGACTTAAGCACTTATTACCTAAACTCTATTCCAGCTGTAATCAACTAAAAATCTGAGGGGAATTTATGAAAGTTGGAGATCACTATGAGTCTGAATGATGTTCATCTACTTAAAAAAATAAAAATTACAGATGAGTGGGAAAGCACTGTACTCAGCATGTGTACAGTACAGCACAAGTACATACTGATTTTTCACCTGGAAACAGCAAAATTCATGCTAAGCCTTTGTTATGGCTTAGAGTTACCAACCAAGAAGAACTGAATAACTAACAAAAATAATAATCTGGGGGTGATGGTGGTGGTATTTTCTTCTTCAGATATTGCCTATGGCATTTGATGGATTATTTCCATTTCACTCTTTAGTAAAAAGTATCATTCATGATTTCAAATTTGTCAAAAAAAGTTAATAATAGAGCATCTTGACTGATCCAAATGTTAAAACATTTCTTAAGACCATCTAAGTCACAATGTCATTGTGAGATATTTTCATGATACACAAGGATAACTGCCTTCACTGCCAGTGTTCATTCGTGCCTTGCCAGAAAACACATACCATAGGCTTAGACATCCTTCTCACAGGTTTCAAAATTTTTTCAATTATTTTTCAACTAGTTTTTTCAACTAGCTTTCAATAATCAAAATTCATTCATTAGCCCATATGACTTTTTGCTTGCACATAGGCCTGTGACATTCCTAGACGTGTTCTGCTGAACGACAAGATACTCACTTCTTAGGCTGCAGCATCTGTCTAAACAAATGAAAAAAGGTGAAGAATGTTGAGAATCGAATGTTACAGGAGTAACACGTGGTGAGAAAAATAGAATGGGCCTTAAATCAACGCAGTTAAGGGAGATTTGCACTGACAACAACTTGTAAATTTTGTGACAGGCTGCTTTACCACCTAACACAGGATTATGATAATCATAACCTCCTTACCAGTGGCTTGTCAATGACAGGCCTTATGGAAAAAGTTTATTTAGAGAAGATATTTCAATAAAGAGAAAGTGATCAACTGCTGCATAGGAGAGGGGCAGTTTCTTTAGATATATGAGCCCGGGGGGAAATGGAAAGAGCAGTTGCATTTGTATTTACAAGAACTAAAAAGCAAGGGCTGGAGACATTTCAACTGGCTGTGTTGGTGAGGGAGAATTTGGTCACAGCAGTGGGGATTAATTCAGATATTATTCTTCCCAGAAGAATTCTGAAGAAACTATAGCAAAGCCATCCGTGAAACAGGGAGATAAGAAAGAGAGTGGTTGCAGTAGTCAGTGTGGCAGATAAGTGCAGGTGGTGGGGGCTGGCCAATCATGATGGATTGCAACGCATGTACTTGGAAGATGGCCCACAAAGAAATTCAGTAGAAGGTGGCTTGATTCAAGTAGAAAGCAGGAATCTGTTCTAGAAACATTAACCCATTTATTTTGTTTTCCTAAAAGACTCATGACAAAAATGAAAAGACATTCTCCTTCTTCTGTATTTTTACATTATTTCTCCAAAGGTGCTAGAAATTATTTTTTTTTGCTCAGAAACAAATGCTAAATTTTATGGACCCTGATTATTCTAAAGTCTTCCATTATAAAAATGCAAGTCCTATGTTACATCTTCAACAAATACATTTGCTACAGTAAATGAAACTGAACAATAAAACTACTGAGAATCAAGTGAGAATCCTTATTTGTCAGCATTTTAAATGAATTGTGCAAAGCTGAAATATCTTATTTATAGAGATGAAAGTTCAGCTATTTAGACAATGAGTAATTTAGTTTCTAAAGATGAAAAACGCTAAGGAGTGACTGCAAGTGCTGTTGAAATCCTGCACTACAAGAGGTAATGCAGTTATTTTTTTCCATAGTATATTTAGTACGTAGTGTTGCAAAGCTATAATTCCAGAATTTTTCTTTCAAGTATATAACATGCAATAATAATAATTAGAACTGCATGATGACAAAGGGTTTTTACAAGCTCTTTACGATGTGCAGCACACACTTCTGAAAAGAAGCTACCCCAAAACAAGCCCACCTTCAGGGGGACTGCCCATTTATTATTATTAGTGCAGAAGTGCTGAAAATAAGCTTGATGCCAAAGAGATTAAAGGAAATAGAGGCTCTGAGAAAGTTTTTTTTATGGTTGGAGAAGGAATGGATTTGTGCTAAAACCCATGTTTTGGGTGTCATAGACAGTAACTATGGACATAAAGATTTAAGTGCTGACCTGAGCTCAGTGATATTGGTATAGCCTCTCGCAGTTCAGGCAAGGTAACCTTTTCCAAAAAATGGTGCAGAAGCATAAATACCCTAACCAAAAACTTCACATGCATCTTAGTCTACTTGCAGGAACCATTTCTAAAGTCATGATAATTCATAGAATCATAGAATCACTGAGGTTGGAAGAGACCCTTGGGATCATCGAGTCCAACCATCTCCCCTACTCTACGTCCTCCCCTACACCATGTCCCTCAGTACCACATTGTACCAATTGTACTTATTCTTTCCTATTTTTGTATATAAATGTAATTTTTTGAATTGGGGTCTCTTGTATATGAAATATGTTCGGTGACTAATGCTACTATGGCACCAAGGTAAGAAATGGGGAAATATATTGGAGCTAGATAGATATATATACATATATATAAATATATATATATAAAATCACATGGTTGTCCGTCTTTTTAAGATGATTTTTAATGCAAATCCTCAGAGTGAGAGGTAGGTTAACAGAAAACGACATCCAGGGCACAAGACAGCCTAAGTAACTCATCAGCAGCTTAAGCACATGACAAACCCAGGGGCAACTCGAAAGCAGCTACTGCCTGCAGAGTTTGCCAAGAAGCCAGATGCCATCACCAGAAAAACACCTTCCACAGCTCAGCAACTGTGTCCTAGGAGTACTCTCTACACAAAAGGGAAAAACAGGAGAAAGAGGAGGATAGGTGCATATAAATTGTTAAATGAAATACACAAGAAAGCAACCCTTTTTTGAATTTAAAAATCTAAAGCTTGGAAAAATCAAAGCTTTTGCTGATGAAAACAATACTCCGAATTAATAGATAGAATATTTTATGCTAAATGTGCATATTTTCTTTTGTTTTATAATATATTTGTGCAGGTGCTACCGGTTAAAAAAGTGTATTTAATAAATTTGTTTTCATGAAATTTTGATGTCTCAGTAGCATTTTCTGAGTTTGTCCTAAACAAAATGTTAACGAATCAAAATAAGGTGAGTTTTACAGATTTGCTAGTACTATGGGTCAGAGCATCCTCCCATTTTCACACGTGCCACCACACAGGTAATACTAGCTTATTATTTAAGAACCAACATGCATCAACATAACTCACATGTTTATGCTAAATAACTGAGAACTATTTGGCTTTACATGTGTATATCTGAAACGGCATAGATCAAGTACAGGTACAGGAAGTTTGAGTAACAATTAGGGGAAAAGTGCTTAATTTAGAAAAATTATAAATAATAAGTAACAATGCACTGCAAAGACTCCTCTTTCTGTTCACAATCTAAGTGTCATAATATATGGACACAGTTTCTTTTTAACAGCATCATTCCTTTCTTTCTCCTGGTTGTACATGCCTAACCTATCCATAGAGGACATAACTTTCCCATTTTAAATACCCATTTATCATCTTACAGCAGAGTCTGCTCACTGTTACAGAGTGTGAATAGCCTGTACTTCTTACAATGATGCACCCAATACCTTTGCAGAAAGGTGTTAAGATGTAACACGAACAAGCAGCTAATGTATTACCATAACTAATGTCATAATAACAAAGATTGTTGCAGTGATTATTTATGCACTTGCTGGCTAATGTGCTCTCAGATTTATTACAGCCCAATATGTGCAAACAAACTAACTGTATTTGTGAAAATAGAAATAATACATTCTGTAGTCACAGATGGAGTTACAAGATTTCAGTTTTCCGTGTATGTTTAAGTGTGCAGCTACCGAGCAAAAAAAAATCTTTCTCAGCTACAAGAAAGATTTTCCCAGTTATTCATATTCATTCACCTCAGTATTAACACCAGTAATTTCAGTGTCTGTCAGTTGCTAGTCTATATATTGTCGAGGGAAATTTTGATGTGACCTTAAATCCCATTCAATTCCTGCATCCTTAGGAGATACGCATGCCTCTCTTGCTTCTCTCTCAGGCTGCAAAGTAACAGATACCTAATTTCACCACTGAGTGTCTGCTGGTTCCAACTCCTTTTACTGACCACAAATTCATTGTACTGCTTTAGAAAAAAAGAAATAACTTTTCATTGCTTCCACTGCCCTGCTGCCAACCCACCCCGAAAATAAAAGAATCTCTACACATTTTAGATACTGCAGCTTGCATTGTTGTACTACTGCAGAGTCAAGATCGCCTTATGCAAAATAACAGCTTTATTTTGTTAAAAGGGCCTAACTTTAAGTGGACCATGGAATATTTATGGCTCTCAGTAGTCCTTTGAAAGAGTTATCTTATGTTTTTATGCCGATCATGGGTCAGAGGTTCAAATCAGCACTTCTTTCTGTCACTCCTTATATGTTTTACTATAATTTACAGCTCAGCAAGAGGACTCATAAAACAAAAGTGTCTATTTTACTTCAGCAACTAATTCTAGCTAATCAAAGCTTTCCAGCAAAACAACCCAGCATGAAACTCTGCGTGGAAAATATGCAGAGAACAAAGCGTTTTGTCAAATAACACATCTCATGATGTAAACACATATGTCTCTTATAGGAAATTTTATCGCTTCCACATTATCGGCACACAAAAGGAGCATTCTTGTCGCAGACCTGGTGCGACTGTGGAGCCATCGTCATTGGAAACAAGAGCCTGATTAGGTTCCCACACAGATATGAATAGATTTTCTTTTTTTAGCGTAATGCTGCCTTTCTTATTTCTTAAACAGACTAGTAATTGTGGCTGTAAAAACAGTGAATTGTGTTTGGACGACATTTGTTTCTTCATATTTTTTTAGCTACCCAATGACACCAATTATCCCATATGGTTGTCCTCTTCTGGAAAGTCTGAGTTAATCCACAGCTGTGAAGATGAAGACGCACCCAGCAGGCTCTAAATCTGGTGGGTCTCTTGTCTACTAATAAAGTCCACAGTCTGCTGGACAGATGTTAAGAGGATCTGTTAAATAAGCCAGCGACAAAGTCCCAGATTTATGCTGGGGAAAACAGTTAGCAAACCATAGCTGTTCTTCATAGATTTTCATTTCTCTCTCATCTTGCGGAGAAGCAAATTTTCATGACTTGATAAAGAGGAGTCCCACAGCACATATACTAGTCCTGCTGAAAATACGAATGGACTGAATGATCACATTGGCATGTATTCTGAAGAAGTGATAGACCTTTTTGCCCTTGACTTATTCTTGTACGCTGTGGTTCCCACACTATTATTTTGTTTGGTTTTATTCATATAGTATGGACTTTTATTGGAAGAGCCTGAGTAAGTATTGCCAGCTATAAAATATCTGTTTAAATTTTTAATGTAATGGAAAATGTAAACTGAAGATAAAATTACCATTTGACTAATTTTTCTTTAAATGTTATTAACATTGCTTATTTTTAAATAAAGCATTTACAGAAAATATATTCTGGCCTAAAGACTCATGATGATGTTTGGGGCTGGGGGGGAAAGAAAGCAGAATAAGATACCTACAGCAAGATCCATGTTAGATACTTACTCACTCCCTTTTTCCCTATTCCCACCTGTTTATCATCATGGCCTGACAGCACAGAACCAATCCCAAAGTCTCTCTCAAGTTACAGTCATGTAAATTTGGGGAAATCCTAGAGAGCTAAAATATATGTACCTGTGCAATAAGGAAATAGCTTGCCTTCAGGCACATGTGCATTAAGGTGCCCTGAAGATCATTTCTGTTTTGTTTGCAAACTGTATTTCTCATTGTTTTGACCTCATCCTGCTTTTATGTAATGAACTAGAAATGGCCATCATAAAAGCTCACTCTGCTTCGCTGCTTAAATGCCGGCAACTTTCATTTAGGTATTGTTCCTGAGATCATGCCCCTTAGAAATCAAGTGGCATTGATTTAATTGAATTATGACAATTAAATACAAGCTCTCAGCGACGGCTTGCTCACAACCTGCTTACTGTAAAACTGTGGGCAAAGCCATGAAAGAATGCTTAGAGCTCAAATAAATTATCAATCACTGCAAGCAGCTAAGACAACGTATATAATTTGGCATCTGGCAGTTGTGTCTGTAGTATTGTATTTGTTTCTCCTTAGGAAGTAAAGCCATTGGTTTATTAGTTTTACAGCACCTTTACAAGCTCCCAAGATATAATGTCACCTCATCATTCTCTGAGGCTGCTAGGAAGTTTTAATGAGATAGCACCAAAATTGTGAAAGAAGAAAAGTTTCTTCTCTGCAAAAAATATGAATTCAAAAATGTATCCTAAAATTTTTACACAATTAAAGTTCTGACATTACATTAGGTATCTCACATCATCACAGAATATATGTAATGTTGTCTCTATTGAAATAAAATACTCAGCTCATAAGTGTCAGTGATTTTTAAATGAGACTTCCTATTTCTTCCAAGTTTCGACTGAGTCAAAAATCTAACCCTGTAAAGTGTAGGTACTGGTCCTAAGTCCCTCAGAGAGAAAATTATATTTTTGCCATGTCAGAAAAAAACAAAGGGCAGGCTGAAAGCTGACCAGGGGGAACAGAGTAACAGCTACTAAAAAAAAATAAATTAAAAAAAAAAAATTGAAAGCCTTCTGTAGCAAATACAGAGCTGTTGCTTTCTGAAAAGCAATTCCCTTGTGAAGCCATTGACTGAAGGGAGAGGCAAAAATCCTCACTGACTTGGTGGTTGTGTCTCACCTCATTTCACTTTTTTTTTTTTTTTCCTTTCCAAACAGACTGAGTGTTGGTCTGCTGAGAATATGATGTTAAGCCACTTTTCCTGTAGAGTTTTTAAACTGGGCCTTTGAGAAAGGGTTTGATACAATTCAATGACTGAAGTAATACCTTTGTCCATCTGAGCATTAAATGGCCCATTGAAATACAGCTTAGTTAGAAAGAATTTCAGTAAATGGTGCTTTCTAATTTTTTTTTTATTATTATTATTCCTCTCTCAACAGATTACAGCCTGAGTCTGAAAATGCAGTTCAATCACTTTTGGTTGCCTCTCAGGTCAGGCCTTTAGCCAGTATTAATTAAATATAACCCCTTTAGAATACTGGAGGTTAAATGAGAGCAACAAACTGGTCGTCTTCAAAATGCTACCTCACACTCTCCAAAAAGCTGTAATCTGTTTGGGAGGGCCCCCATTTAAACACACCGGTCTTAACAATGAAAATTTATTTGGGGTGGGGAATCCATGCTAAATGCTATTTTGTCTGACAGCCAGTAATCACAAAACATTAAACACCTATTGCCATGCAATATACCATGTCTATTGTGTTTAAATAACACACATCGTAAAGGAAAGTGCTGCAACAGACAATTTAGGCTGCAGCAGCACATACAGCACAATTTTCAACTTGATAAAGTGAAACTATAAAGAATCAATGCATAAATCAGACAGCTTCCATACCTAATATTCTTCCCTGCAGCTATTAGAAGTTCCCATTTTTGTCTCTAGTAGGCATGAACATTAGTATACCTCCAATTTCATGTCTTCAGTCACATTTTGTTGTCTGTTCCATACAATTTGACCAGACCATGAAATTGGAAAGTAGCTGAAATTGTCTTTTTTCATTTTAATGATTTTAAATGAGAAAGGCAGGTTTTCCTGTAAGCTATTTGTTTACCGCTTTTAAAAAAGTTTCCTAAGTTTCCTATTCGTAACAATTTTACTATTAAATTAGTTGAAAGAAAAGCTTTTTAATACACGGCAATTAGTCTTGTCTTTCTGAACATGACTTTACTGTAAATACTCCTCCTTGACTCTCCCTTTGTCCCAAGATTCCTTAGAAGAAGGCAACCAAGCGATAATTCAGCATTATTGCTGCTCCAGTGCACTAATCGCTTAAAGAGCAGCAAGGACCCTATGTTTACTGCCACAAGGCTCCTACAGCCTCTTGGCCTAAGGCAGGCTCCCCAGCCCAGCAGCATCCAGATGTCAAGAGGAATATCCAGGTCCTGATGCAGCACGCCGCTCCGTTCCAGTATGGCCCAAACATCTGTTTCATCTGCTGGCGTACAACCTGCTGAACACACTCAGGCTGCCACACAAAGTAGGGAATTGAACGAGCTGCAGTCGCCTAGCTCAGTGTACACATCACTAAAAAAAACCTCTGTGCAAACACAAAAAACGAGCACGAAACATTTGGAATACCCCAAAACTGGAGTTTAATAATTTGCCGTCTCGAACGGAGCTCTCCAGACTAAAAAATCTAGACAAACAGCAGGAAGAATAATGTGATAATAATAAAAAAACCCTTTTTGCACGCTATTTCACTGAATTTCACTGAATTTTTTAGAGTTGGAAGGGACCATAGAGATCATCTAGTCCAACTCCCCTGCTGAAGCAGGATTGCCTAGAGCTTGTCAGAGCGTGTTACTCAGGAGCATCCAGGGGGGTCTTGAAAATCTCCAGGAAGGGGACTCCACACCCTCCCTGGGCAGCCTGTTCCAGGGCTCTGGCACCCTCACCATGAAGAAGTTTCTCCTCATATTTGAGTGGAACCTCTTCTGGTCCAACTTGTGCCCGTTGCCCCTCGTCCTCTCACTGGGAACCACTGAAAAGAGTCTGGCTCCCTCCTCCTTCAACCCTCCCTTGAGATACTTGTAGGCGTTGATAAGGTCTCCCCTCAGCCTTATATGCTTAGAATTTTTTCTCCGGATCGAGAAAAAGGCCATAACACCTCAGCCTCTGGTTTTACTAATTTTACCCTGGTTTAATTCTTTATGGCATAAGAAAAAGACAAAAGAAGAAAAAGCACAGAAGTATACAACACAAATTGCTTGTTGCATTTATAACAACTGCTCTTCCTACAAAACATGTGAAAATGAGGTGAACATAGGCATCTATTCCATATTCATAATTTTCTATAGATAGTAACTCAGGGGTTCTAAAACAATAGGCATCTTTTAGATAAAAGGTAGGAATATGTAAGCATTGACATTTTATCTTGAGGCATGACAAAAACCAGCGAGTATTTTAGTTGATCCAGATTAAGTTCTGACAAGGAATAAAGGCACACTAACTGTTCTCATCTCTCCCGCTTTATGTATCTATTCTCTTGTATTTTTTTCTAGCCACAATAACAGAATAGCTGCACGCTACCATGCAAATTCTCTGCGTCACTTATGAAAGCAAGATCAAAGCCCAAACTGAGAGAGCATCTTTTTTTTTGCTGTATTTTTTTCTCTCAAGCAGAGGACCTAATGAGAGGTTGTTTAACCAGGACTCTTTTGCTGCAAGTGCAGAGCAGGAGCACTCACACAGTGCAACCCCCTGGATTAGTCTTTTTTTCTGGCCAGCCTGGCCACACAACTCACCTCTGTGTGCCAGGAACCACGAGCACAGAAGGCAGGAGGGACATCATACTTTTTTGTCCCACCTCTGCGAGGGGTTAGGTGTACCCAGAAACAGGGAGTATCCCTCAGACCTTCCCTCCAAACACACCCCCTGCGGATCTGAACGACTCCCCATTTTCTCTGTGCTGACCCTGGAGTGGAAACATTGCTACTGCATTACTACACTGTCTGAACTACAATCAGAAAGTATTCATACTAAAGGTAAAACGTGAGCATTAATAAAATCTACTATTTTAATAAAATATTGTAAATATCAAGAAAAAAAAAAAAAGAATGCCACAATAAGTAAAAACTTCATCAAATGTCTATAGCCACTTCCTCTGCAGGAGGAGAGAAGAAATTGTCTAAAATCTTTCTCTTATGCACAAAGATTTGCATTTCTTCATTTAATGATGCCAGATTACTGATATGCTACTTTTTCTCAAAATTTTATTACTTACCATGCACAGGAAAGAATCATAGAATCATAGAATCATAGAATCATTGAGGTTGGAAGAGACCCTTGGGATCATCGAGTCCAACCATCTCCCCTACTCTACAAAGTCCTCCCCTACACCATGTCCCTCAGTACCGCATCTAAACGGCCCTTAAACACAGCCAGGGATGGGGACTCCCCCCCCTCCCTGGGCAGCCTGTTCCAATGCCCGACCACTCTTTGGGTGAAAAATTCCTTCCTAATGTTCAATCTAAACCCACCCTGTTGGAGCTTGAAGCCATTCCCTCTCGTTCTATTGTTAATTACCTGTGAGAAGAGACCAGCACCAACCTCTCTACAGTGTCCTTTCAAGTAGTTGTAGAGGGGGATGAGGTCTTTTGGCTCTTTGTGATTCTCCCAGATTATGTGTTGTACTACACAGCTTGGAAATTGGCAAAAAATCTTTAACTTTTTTAGTGATTTTACAAAGTAATTGTTAGAAAATCTGCTTAAAACTATTAGGCATTTGATATAGAATTAAAAAGATAAATAAAATATAAATTCATTTAAGCCTTTGGCAGAAAGACAGTCACAGCAAAGGACAACTGTGTTTGCTTGAAAAAGTAATTTCAAGTTTCCAGTGGATAATGTTGCTTGACAAAAAATGTGAAATGTTGAAGATAAATCTTTATGTGATTTTATTATGCTTGCTTCTGTAAGAATTATCTATTGGCGTTTTTATAGAATGAATTCTACCTCAACAAAACTGTGGATAGTGCTAGAGTTAAGACAGTAAGAATCTTACCTAAGCAAAGCAAGCAAGTGTGAGGAAGCATGGATCCAGAGACACCTACAAACAAGGCTCTAGAATTTTAAACTCTTTCTTCTGTATCCAAGGAAATCAAACTAGTAGCACTTATTTGAAATAAAAACATAACCAGATCTATCAGGAAAAAATGAAAATATAACCAGATGGTTACATCAGAGCACAGTTTTTTTATTCATTACACTATCATAATATTACCTTCTCTGGTGATACTGTAAATCAGATTATTCATAGAAAGAATATAAAATGTATTCTGATATTCTTTTAGAAGCTGTTCCAAAAACCAGTTTTTATTTCTTACTGCTAATATAAAATTTCTTTAACAATCAATATTAGAGGTCTATATGAAGAGCAGTTCACTCATGAATTCAGACACTTACACACACTTTATGTGTAGAAATGTCTTCTCAACTAAAGCTAGTGTAAAAAGGAGGAGCTGCTTAAAGAGAATACCTGTGATAAGGGAAACAAAATTATATGATTGAAATGCAATTAATTACAGTAAGTTTGCTGAATGGGTGTTAGCTATCAAAGCTTATCAAATTTTGCATTTCAGAATTTCATATATTTATTTTTAAAAAGTGTTAACACATAGAGGAGCTTTGTGAGAGAAGTCAGGAGTTTCATTCAGGCTCATGTCAGCTGGATTACAAGCAATTATGAGTAACTGCTTGTTAAACTCTGTGAAATGAGTTGGTGAATGAGTTTCCTAGTAAGCACATGTCTGTGTCACTGGTAAGATTGCCAGTAATGTAGACAATCTTAGTTGAAGGGGTCTAAAAACTTAACTATTCTCCTAATCCTAGAGGGGATGAAATCAATTCAGGACAGAAGATGGTTGTGCAATTGCTGCTTCTAGTGTAGACATTCTAGGTTTGTCAACCTGGCAGCAGACAGAAAAACAGAAGTAACAGAAAAAGAAATCAGGCCAAGGAAAAAATAAGTGGCACAGAATCTCTAGAAATATTTCTTAAGATCTGGCATAGGTTGGTGGGTTCATTCACTATCTGACTAACCAGATGGAAAAATTGTCAAATATAACAATTGCAGTATTTCCCTGTGTGTAGAACTGTACAGACACAGAACAAGAAAACTGCTCACCTACCACTGCTCACCATACGGAGAGGCACAAGCAATACAATTAAATTTCTACAGGCTCCCATGATAGAATAGTGAGACACCATCCCAATAATAAAGGGATGCAATTCAGGAAAAAAGGAGGAGCTCCATTGAAACCACCTCTCTCAATTCCCATGTCTGAATCCCCACCTTGTGAGAAGATGCTGAGGCAGCTCTACATTTCAGAGCTGAATTTTTTGAAAGTGCTGCTTGGGGTTTGAAGCCCTAATGTTTCCCTACTTTTATAAGAGACACAGAGAGTTCAGGTGGTAGCTTGCAGCCGTTCGATTATTTTCACCAGTGAAAATGGACGAAAGACAGGGCTATAATAAATATACACTGGCTCTACTGATCAGGAGAAGCTTTATCAGTCAGCTGGGGCACATCTGGGAAAAAAGTCACTCAGGTGCATCTCCAGCATCCCATTCAATTAACATACCATTAAAAATGGTTTGTCCCTGGTCAGCCTGCTGCGTTACCTGATAAGTCAACATATTTAAAATGTATATTTAAATGCAGAGAAAACACTGAAATGTTTTCTTTGTGAAGCAGAAAACAAGCCCAGTTTACAGGTATTTTAAAGCATTAGAAATAATTGTGCTTTACAGGCTGCTTAGCAGATCTCTCACACTGATCTTTTACTATATATTTAGAAACTTTCATGCACCTTCAAGGAAAATTAAATAGTTTCCTTAAAGGAAGTGCACAGAAAATTATGTAAAACATATTCAAATGGGCTTATAAAAATTACATCTAAAAAAAAATTCACATTTGCACCTCAAAACCAGGTAACTGGGAACTTATTATTACAAATTCATTGTAAGCTGATGCATTTTACACAAGTAAATGTGAATTTGCGTGAGCCTGCCATGTTTTCTGAACCGCAGTGGGTGTGATGGTATTTCAGCAACAGTGCTGGGACCAGAGTAAAAAGGCTCTGAGGCCTCATCTTAGTCCTTCCCGAGGTGTTGAAGACCGCAGCAGAAGAGATGGCCTATACTGGATGAATTACTATGGGTACCTACAGATGTGTTATTTAATAAAGCTGTAGTCTAGTTAAGCCTGGTGACTTGCTCTCTTTCTAGTGTGTAGGATAAATGATGCCACTTTTTTTAAAGGACTGTACCTCTTTTATTTCTCCCTTCACTTCCAAAAATGCCAGTGGAGACAAGACTCTCACTATTCCTGCACCTGAAATATTTCTTCATTCGTTTTCATGCTTAGATGTTTGCTGTAATTCATACACAACACCAAAATATGTCTTCTACTGTGGGGACTTCCCTAGATTTTGTGAATGATTCCTTGAAGTTTTGAATAATCCCTAATGCTGACACTTATGCATGATGTGTTTTTCTTCCTGTATTCCTTAAAATGCTCCTCCTCCAGTCTCTTTTTTTCAGGACTGATATGCAAGCCTTTTGCTGTGCCCCACAGCCATATGCAGCCTTCATGCCGAATCTTACCAATAGACAGATGATTCCCATACTTTCTACGATTCTAGTTTGTCAATCATATGTGTTCTAAAAACATCACAGCCCAAATACACATCTTAGACAAGCAGGGTATTGGAGGCAATTCCATTCCTATGTCATCATCTACAAAGACTCTACTCAGGGATAGCAATATCTACACACTGATTTGATGATTTTTATCTCATCTTCTATGAATTTCCCTTTCTTTCTGAATTGGGATTGAAAAGAGTACTCTCTTAAAATCAAAGACACTCTGAAATAAGGCAGGTGATGATATCTTTCCAGTCTGCGTATCTTTAAGAGAATTCTGCTTCTTTTGAGCATGCGTGTGCGTGTGTGTGTGTGTGTATTACACCTACAAGTTCTCATTTAATGATCCTTATTCTTAGAACTTTTTACTGCAGATGAAAGGGGAGTTATTAAGTTTCCTTATTCTGTAGCAATTAGTCAGGAAGGAGTGATAATACAGAAGTGTATTATTTTGCTTTGTGTCTAGACCTGACTTAAAAGGCATTTTTGTCCTTAATCTGATTGTTGCTAAGTTCCTAAACATCCAAATATGTTAACACCTTCACAGGAAAATATCCTTCATGTTTGTAATTTGTAACCAAATTAAGCAGCTTGCTCTATGGTTATCAGAAGTAAAATAAAATTTCAGAAACATATTCTCTTGCAGCTAATTCCTGTAAGGCATACACCATATACATTTCTGGAAAGCCTGAAGGAATCCAACTCCCAGCTCAGAGTTTGCCTCACAGTCAGCCTATTCCCCAAAGGGTTGCCACGATTTTAAAAGAGCTTTAAAAAACTGTGCTCGTCCCCTGATGGCACTCTGTAGTACTGGTGCCTCTGGTGCTCTGTCAGTAAATGCAGCAGTAACTTATTTGCTTCTTACTGGCTTCTGAGTGAATACATACTCCAGGGAGCGAGCTTTGCAAAGCACAATTATTTTAAAATAGAGCCTGGGCTTTCACAGTGAGGGGCAGCCAATGGTTAAGGCAGCGAAAGCATCTTGTTGACGCTGGGGGCTCAGCCTCCTCCAGTCACTTGGGCTCAAGCTTCTGCCTCGATACAGGCTGAAAAGACAAAGGAAACCTCCTGCAGTCCAGGCTAGAAGGATGACATCCTTTTAAACATACAAGTTTCCTGGTAAGTGAGTTTGTGTCTGTGCCATTTATGATCTCAATTGTAAATTCTCCCTGGAGCAGAGCATATGGGCCTGGAAGGCAGCTGTTCTGCTTGGTAAGATCTAAAGGTGCAAAAGAGAGGAATGATGCCAGGAGCCTGATCCCTAGCTGCCAGATTGAAAAGTCTTTCCTCTTGGGAGAGGAGAGCAGGAACGGGATGGGAGCATGTCCCAAGGCAGATGAGGGGTTGGTCATCCAGAGGGAACAGAAACAGAATTATACCAGACTGGGTGAGAGACCAGTGGCTAGTGTCCTTCCTGCAACGGGGACAAACATATGCCCAGGACTGAACTTAGGCTTTTCACATCAAGACTTTGCCTCATTTTGACCAGGAACACTATTACTGCGGGAGTTAGGAAAATCCTCCTGGTCAAAATTTCATCAGAATTGATATTTTACTGCAAAGGTCTCAATAGGCTGTCTTTTCCTATGAAAATCACTTTGCCAGACAATTCAGGGCTGAAGTGGAGAAGGAGTAGGAGAAGATGGAATATTAAGAAATTCTGCAAAGAAAGGAGGTCATACAGTAAAATATTGACTCGATGACATCATTTTCATTGATACTGCCACTGATATAACTCAACTTGATAACACAGATATTACATACAGGGACATAAACATTCAAATAGGGAAAGGCACAAGTATAACTATTTCATTGATTTTAATTAAATTTTCCTAAGTATTGCAAGGTTGGCATATTTTTAATTTTATTTTCATTAAAGGGCTTGCTTGGTCTCTCAGAGCCCTAATAAAATCTTCTTTCAACCTCTTCCCTTCCTCTGCTACAACCTAAATTTCTAAATAAGAAAAGGACCAAAATATTTAATTTAATACTTCCATATACTGGAATCTGCACACACCATTCCCTTAATTTAGGCCACTATTCACTGTATCATAATAAGGAACATTCTGTTAAAATATGCCCACCTAGAGCTCAGTAGTCTTTGAATGCTAGATAAAATCATTCTATAAGGCTAATGAAGACAGAAACTCTGCCTGTAACAATATTAAGTTTGTTTTCTCTAGTGATTCGAAGAAGTGAGCAATCTGTCAGTAATACATTGAAGGAAATTACTTGTCTTGTAGGAATTCCTGCTGACAGTCACTCACTCACAGTGCTGACCCAAACATCTACCCACTGACAAACAAATTACAGTGTCTAACTTTGAAAACATAACTAGCTGGTTTTAATTGTGATGAGTCTCACCAAATCTCTTTTACATTTACACAATCCCAATTCTCTGTTATGTTTAAAAAAGAAAAAAAAAAGGAAAAACCCCATGCTCTTTGCATTTGAAAAAATTATTATTGTCTACATCCGAGAGTGTTATGTCAGATAAAACTGTTAAACTGTGTCTAACCAACATTAAGACTGGCAGCCCTGCCAGTTACTGACTGGGTGAGTGAACACATTACTGAGACAGCATTGTAGAAATTAATTTTCTTCAATAAAGTGATTTTTAAGGCTCATATATTTCACAATCTAAACATATGTCACTGTTTCATAAACAAAATAAATGGATTAAAATAATACATTACCGATATGCTGACACATGGAGATATTTTAATTAGAAATACTTAGGCTGCGTGATATTTAACTGCTATATTTGCTGAAGACGAGCATGCATCATTTAATAAGACATAAGGCAGGTACATCACTTTGCATGATGTGGTACCAGAGTGGGACCAAATCACCTCCAGTGTGAGCTATCACTATCAGATCACATTAGCCCCACTAAAAAATTGCTTTAAGGCAACATATAGAGGAAACTTCATAAGAGCAGCACTCCACTAAAACAACTTTTTCATTGAAATAATAAGTCACCAAGATTCCAATTCCTGAGAATAATATTTCTTCATAAAAGGCCACATTTAACATCTTAGCTATTTAAAGGCCATATTTACATGACTGTCGCATTACTTTGGCCTCTTTCCTGCACATTCTTCTTGACTTACTTTAAGGACCAGCACTAAAATAGCTGAGGAAAGCAAATGTCAACTATGTCCTGAAATTTATATGTGTGAGAGAATTGGAATAAGTAGAAATGTAATATATTGTTTACTGTACCAAATGCCCTCTGTTCTCTAAAGGTCAAAAGCATTGTAACCTTAGAGTTACAGTTTCTGATTGTTCCCAGGGTTAAATACATTATCAAAATTAATGGTTCAAACCCCTCAACCTTCAGATATATGAGTATTCATGCCTCCATCTGCTGAACTGTTCAACTAAAAATAGCATTCTTTGGCCTTCCCTCTACTAATATTGTGCCCCTGAGGCAGGCTATGCAATGCTTCAGCAGCACACTGGATCCGCACCCAGCGGTATAAAGAAAGGTCATTTACTTTGTCTGCAGTTAGAAGAGAGTATGAAGGAGTAAGATAAGATGGAGGGGGGAGAAAAGAAATAGACAAATGTGTGTTAAGTTAAAATTTAAATCTTTTTTAATGGATTAGAAAAACTTCAGGCTTCAAGAACACAGCTGCAACTATAGTTAAGACTTGCCAAGGTTCATTAGTGTTATAAGCGATAAATTTTGAAGGACAAATTATACCAATAGTTTGGGAAAAGAGTTATGAATGAAAGCTTTTTTGTTTTGCTTTTTTTCTTTTTTTCCTAGGGCTCACTTTGTTTAGGAATAATTCCAGCTAGCATCATTGTAGTGTTTCCATTTCTATCAGCAGTTTATCAGTCATAGTTGAGAGAGTTGCAACATTTCCTTATTTACCTCATAGACTGCTTTGTAGAAATATCTAAGAATGAAGGCAGACTTTTTAAACAATAAAGAGCATATAGTAACATTCCTTCTTTGAAAGTAAGGACACATAGGTGCCACCTGTGTCACCACTGAGACTTCCCAATAACTAAGTTACTGCTACCGGCACCACAAAAGCTGGGAAAACCCATTTCATGATCAAGTTCACTCGTTCAGCAAGATTACTGGGCACACAGATCTGGAATCAGTTAATATCGGTGCAATCGTTTGACAACTAAGGAAAAATTCAGGGAAATGGGAAAGGGAAGAAAATCCAGAGAAGGTGGGTATCAAAAAGAGGAGCAAAAGGAAAATTATTGTCAGGTTTTACTGCTCACACTGATTAATTAAAGCAACACGCTTTTGTTACACACATGCATCAGAACTGGTTCACACACCACTATGCATACCTGCTACAGGTGTATTTGGTAATAAATCTGTAAACTATTTAGCAGAAGGTTGATTTGACGGGATTCACTCACAGTTGTGTGAAGCTGGAGGGGTGAACAGAAATAGCTTGGTCCTTCTTCTTAGACCGTACCTAGAGAACTGTTCCCTCATCGGCAAGATTCTCCCTCACACAGAAAGTCCTAATAAGGCTTTGTCCTACCACACATATTATTTAAATCTTGGCCAAGTTGTTGAGGAAACTGGTAAGATGGAACTGAGCTGCCAACGGGAAGTGTGGAACACAGGGTTTTAGGTCTTTTTGTTAACAGCATCATCATGCCACCCTCAAGAGATCAGTAAACAGATAAAAAGAAGTTATCTGATGTCAACCCAAAGAGAGTAAGCTAACACTTCAGGAACACGTACTGGCATAAATGTATGGCAATTACTACTTTCTTTCAGGATACTCAAATCTACAACTGAATAATAATGATACTTTACCACCAGCTGATCAATGTGATCAATGTAGATGGGTCGAACAGCCCTGTTGCTGAAGGAATTTTTTTTTAATGCAAGGCGTGAGGTGACAGTGAAACTGGTTACTTGAGAAATTCCTAGTTATGATTTCAATAAAGTTTTTTAACTCTCAGAGATACGTAATCCACCAGTCAACACAGACATACAATTCAGAGAAAATACATTTTGATACCCATCTGCTAAATAGCTTGGGCAAAAATCATTAATTACCAATTGCACACTGAAGAAACGTCTGTGGAATAATTGCTATCGTTACATTATGTACCTGGGAGTAAATTGGTTTTTGTGCTCTTAAATTCAGAATTTCCATAGAAGTTGCCCTAACACACAGAAAGATGAGAACACAAAATTGCTGATAGCTCCTACCTGAAGCATGATCATCCCAAAAAAACATAAGTAATAAAAGAGGAGAGATTATAAACTTGAAGCTGACAGACTTTCCACTGCAGCTGGATATGGATTATGGAATATAATTTTGGAACTAATAATAATGCCCGGGTAAAGATGAAATGTTAGAGCTACTGCAAAGCTTTTTTAATTGAAATAGCTTTCTCTCTCCAAATTCTCCAAACATAGATAACACACACGCGCTCACATGTAGAAACAAAACCAAACCTGCAAATGAATTATCTATTTCTCCCACTGGCTGAAAAGAACAGAGATTAGTTTTGTGATCAGTATTTTTAAGCACTTGGGAAATACTCAGATACCATGGTCACAGCATTCATGTAAATAAATAAGTGGGTGGGGTACATGGAAGAAAGGAAACAAAACAGAGAAAGAAGGGGGAAGGGAAGCAAAGAAGGAAAAATGAGCTGAAATTCTACACCCCTACCAGTCTTCATGACGCATCAGATATAACAACAAATTCCCACAAACAAACACACCCAAATAAGTGTTCATTTAGGGAGCACTTAGGGAATTTACACAAAGAGAATATTAATAGTAGGAGTAAATAAAATGTAGTTCAGCCAATTTCACAATCAGATGAGCAGGTATCAACTGAAGGTTAAGTACTCTATTACTTAAGCTCTTATGACCATGAAACATTAAAGGTTTTGAAATCCCATAAAGGTGAAATTCAAATAAGATGGAAAGGACGGGAACAAACTCTTTTACAACAAATATATCTGAAGATAAATTCTGCCTCCTTAAGCACTCAATTGTTTCTGAATTTATTAGCACTGATTTCTTTGCTGGTTGTTTTCTTTTCTCTCTAATTGTGCTCGTCATGTTTAACAGCTCAGTCTATCATTTCTGCAAATTAATTAAATTTTAAAAGAAAAGAATCAGGAATGTCTGTGGTTTATATCCTGTTTCTTTTGCAGTTGAGCAGTTTTTATCCTTTCCTGCCTCACAGTCTTGCGTAGGCTCAGTGTTGTATTGCATTTCAAAGGTAGCAAAAATAGTCTCTCTATTCAGAAAGCTGATTTCTGAAGTATTTTCTTAACTAAAGCTAATGATACTTTTGCATCAATGAGTATTTAAATACAGCTTTTCAAAGGATACCTGCTCTTTTTCCTTCTAAAAAACTCCCCTTTGGTTTGAAGCCGGTCCAAGGTACAGTCTTAACACTAACATGACCCAGAATTATTTCTTGGAGATCTTTCCCTGCGGTGTCAGGGTGTCTTTTCAAGTTTTAATTGTAGGTTAGGTCAAACATAAGTTCAAGGGGTCTTTTTCGCCAGTTCTGGACCATCAGTAAACAGTGAGTTCTGGTTCCATTATCACTTATCCTAAGTTAACTTGGTAAGAATATCAGCATTGGGTAAAGATGAGAGGACTTCCAATTTGCCTTGATCCCTCTGGAAAATGATATAATTGCAGAAGGGTAAGCAAAGTAGATATTTGGCTATTAATGTGGCAGTACATTGCTACTCTAGGCACAATTTATTCCTACTCCGCATCTGAACCCAGCTCTAACCTAACTCAAACAGGGGTTTCAAAGGTTTACTTGCAAATAGTTACATGCATCTTTAATGGCCTTTCCTCTCATGTTCACTGTCACTTCCTTTCCACACATTTTAACTCTGAAAGCTTTTGACTGTTTCTTCATTATTTATGACATTGTTGTGTCTTTTCTTGTGAAATTAGAAACTTCTTGCCACAAAAATCTAGCTAATAATATGGCACATAAATCTTTCTTTCACAACATTTCATTCGATATATGCCAAAAATAAATAAAGGACCAAACCAAGGCTCCTGGCCATGCTTGGCATCTGACCAGATTAATGCATGGGAAGGTCGAAATTACCCAAATACAGAAGCTAAAAGAGTTTGCACTTTATTGTATTGTCAGCACCACACTGTTTGAAAAAAAAAAAAAAAAAAAAAAAAAAAAAACCCATTTCACAACATTTCATTCGATATATGCCAAAAATAAATAAAGGACCAAACCAAGGCTCCTGGCCATGCTTGGCATCTGACCAGATTAATGCATGGGAAGGTCGAAATTACCCAAATACAGAAGCTAAAAGAGTTTGCACTTTATTGTATTGTCAGCACCACACTGTTTAAAAAAAAAAAAAAAAAAGAAAAAAAAACCCACTAACACCTTTGTTTTGATAAACTCACTGGTCCAATTAAAGGTAGGGCATTGCAGCTGCAGGGGAAAGACTAAAAGAAAATAAAGTACAAAAAGTTCTTTGAACATATCTCCCATCAACTGGTCATATAATAAAAAAAATACCATTAACTCTACCGATATAAAACACAGAGAATGATGTCTTTCACTCACAGCATCAAGGTTGGCTGCACGTTGCTATATTTGCGGTACCGTAAGTACATAAGGTGTTAATCCTCCCGGGCTGTGCTCAAAAAATTATTTAACATTCAGACTATTATTTAGCATACAGCTGGTTAGCAGTTTTTCCCCTAAAATGTTGGCTTCGGTCCCACATTTTTTTGTTCTGGCACATACCTGGAGCTGTAAAGGGCTGAGTCCAGAAGCAGCAGCAGCTGCCATTGTTGATGGAATGAACTGCACAGGGTAGTTATCACCTGTCGGGAGAACAATGCGTGCAGGTTCAGACAATGAGCAGAGAATAGCAGCAGACAAGTGCAAACATGGTCCTAGGATTGCCTGTGCTCCACAGCACTCCTCTAAGCCTAAACATCTGCAAAAACAAAAGGCTTCACTGGGCACGGACTTGCCACGCTCCCTTGGAACTTTTTTTTGTTAGCAGATAGCTGGTAGGCAAACTGGCAAAACATAAATGTGATACTCGTGATTTTCATTTTCAAAAGCAAATGTTCGGATCAAGCGTGTAAGCTTGGGCACAAAATGGGTCTTAAGGCCATAGACATTCCAGGAACCCCCAGTGGTTCCCAGAAGTAAAGAATTGTTGTCAACATATGTTTCTTAAAACAGGATAAATTTGTCATAACCCAAGAAATTTCAGCCCTGTTTAATGCAGGGTGATTTCTTTTCAGTATTAAGTAGCCCTTTCCTAACAAAGCTACCCAGTTGCCTCAACACAGGTTGAGGTTCTTTCATGTTTTGCTTTGAGGTTCTCCATCTTGGGATAACTCCTTTAAGGTATCCATAGAGAAAAATAAAATTAAATAATTCCTAAAAATAGCATGAAATATAATTTTAACTTTCTCTTAGATCTGAGACCCTACTGAAGTTGGTAGATTAGGTAATTGTTCAGTTACATGAAGATTCAGGCACTAAAATTTCTGTGTTCTGTCCACTGGAAACTGAAAATGTGTGCCCTCTGTATTGAGGGAACAACAAGTACTCCAGAAAATAAAAGATACTATTTATCCAAAATAAACATCTCAACATTACATCTTATAGTATCTGTTAGTGTTCCCACTTCTAAGTCACAGCAACAATGCATCACACACTGCCACTGGGACTCTTAGTCAATGTAAAGAACAAAGGAAGGCTGAAATAATTTAGCAGTGTAATTGGTAATATGAAAATTAATAGTGATGGATAAATTGCACAGTAACTATGATTTAATGGAATACCACTTTGGCTCACACTTGCAATTTAAAGTTAGTTCTACATAGTGTCTGTAGACTACATTTTAACAGGCTGCTCCACTGTACATTTTTTTAGATTTTCAATAATCAGCCTGTTTTACATGATCTTTTCCACACTGAAAGCAAAATGTAGCAATGAGGGAAAATACAAAAATCAAAAATAATATTATCAGGATTTGCCAAGTGTTTTATTTATTTATATATACCCCACAATAGCTGAAGTCTTTGCAATCACTGGATTCCCCAGAACTCTCCTGTTTTACCACCTGAAGTGCTATTGTATTCAGCTCAGTTTAAACATTCAGTTGTTTCACTTTTTTAATAAATTGTACATGTCTAATCCACAAGGTCCCTTTGCATCATATCCATAATACTTCATCAGACCATTGAGCACAGTATGTGCTTGTACACAGTCCAGTAACAATTGGATTCTGATTGCATATGGGGCTCTGCTACAATGCATTCACTAACACTATATTGTACTGGTGTCCTATGGAGTAATGTTCAAAATATCTCCTCTTATTTTCCCCCTTCCATGAGGTTGATTTTAGTTTGCAATGACGTTGGGTGTTGGGTGTTTTTTTTTCTTAAAAAAAAATGGAACAAAACCCCCTAGATCCTTTTCTTAAAGTATTAAAGCTCTCTCTTTACGGTTAAATAATTCTACTCATCTCTTTGATATTTATATGAAATTATCTGAATAAATAAGATCCTAATCTAAGTTAAATAACGTTTCTTTCAGAAATATCTCACAAGGTTTTAAAAAATTACAAAGATGTTGAATTAATGATGCTTTAAATGGGGGGGAAAATAACCATCTGAGTTACCAGCATGGACTGCCTTGCAGAACATTTCGGAGGCATTCTTTCTTTAAATATCATGAATTATTCATTCCTGCTCCGATCTCTTCTTTCTCCCTCCCCCTCCACATACACTTTTTAAGTTCAATACCAGTTGCTTTATTTGTACTAAAACATTTTCCATGTCAAACATATTTTTAAAAAAATCAAACTCTAAAAGAATTCCCTGCGGCACTCCTTTTTCACAGCTGTCATGCTCCTATGGTTTGAAATAGCCAGATATTTTATACACACACACACATGCATGCGCTCACACACACAGAGTTTTTGGCTTCACAGTTAATTTAATAGTATCTCTACCACACTCCGTAGTGATCTCTTGCTCACCTGCTGGCTACAGTTCTTTCTTTTGTTCCAGGAAAAAGAATTTTATAATTATGCCATTTACTTGGTATTAAAACATAATATTGTCTCCTTTTCCCCCTCAGCTTAACATGTTATACTATGGCCAAGTCCTTAGCAGTACTATTGTGCTGAGAATAAAAATTAATACATTTTCAGCTCTGGAGTACTTTGCTGACACCAAGCAGTAAAAGCAGAGCAAAGGTACTTTCTTCTCCTTTGAGGAAACTACGCATGCAGGGAATGGGTTGGTTTTAATTTTTAATTACAGAAAGCACATATTTCCCCCTCTCATTTTGTCAGTGCAAGAATGGATCAAGAAGCTCCTCAGTAGCTGTCTTGGCAAGAAATCAGTCAATATATTGTAGCAATTTTTTTCAAATTTGTTTCTCAATTTGGAATGCTTGCGTGAGGATCCATTCTTTTAAATTTGTAGGAAAGGCAGCAGAACATGTTCAAGCAGGTCTGCTTTAGGTACTGGTGTGTTCTGGCCTTTGATAACCAGGAGTGGCAAGAATGCCGGAAGAAGAAAATCCATCATATTTTGCAAACTGATCTCTTCAGTCTCTGTGCTGCTTGTCTATTTACATTTGGCTGCTGTTGTTTATATATAAATTGGTGTTTACAAGCCATGGAAAAGTATGCCAGACTTCTGTTTCATTTGTCAGGTTAAGCAACATTTCCAAATGAATAAAAGCAGCGAGCAACTGTACTATGCTATTCTACATAGAAATAATGTAAACAGTTCTTTTTGTCTTGGATGAAGTGATGAAGCTTAGTGGACTTTATAGGATTCATGAACTGACTTTCCAGATCAAGGCTTTGTGAGCTGTGAGGAAAGAAGGATGTCTGGCTCTTGTGAGACTCAGGGTAGGGGGAAGGTGTTGTTTAATTACCTGTCTTTCCTAAAACACAATTTTGAGACATGAGCTCACTCTCCTCATCTGACTTACGAAGTTTTCGGTTTGATGATGGTTTCCCCATTGGTGGATTGTAACTTAAAATCTGTCTTTTCACGAATGGATCTCAAACTGCCACTTGCACACTCTCCATGTGGAATTGCGGAACAACAGGAAAAGGAGTTGGAAGAGATGTAAGAGATCAAGAATTCCAGGGCCCGACCCTCCCAGGTACAATGAACAGATTGAAGTGAGTGCACCTCTCCTCAGGGTGTTGTTGGGATACAGCAAGGATACCGATGCCCAATCCTGCAATATTCCCACACAGGGCATGCAATTTGTTTGTGTAGAGGCATCAGGATTGAGGAACATCTCAACAGAGGTAACTGGCTAAGGCAATACTACAGAGTATATCCGCTGCCCAATGACAGTACCTCAGTTATGCCTAAATTTTGAGCAGGGTTTGCTGCAACACTGCCTTCTGCTGTCCTCATGTTGCTGCAGAGTCAGTTGCCCCAAAAACTGTCTGTCTACAGGTAAAGAACTTCAGTGCAAATCCCAGTTGAAAACATTGAGCTGCCTATTACCACTTCCAGCTCTTACCTCAACATTTAGGAGTGAGGCACATAGGGATTGCTACAACAAATCCCAAAGTTACAGATTCCTGGTTCCAACCAGTAAAACCCAACAGGGAACACGTGACAGACTTTAACTCAGTCCTGGGGAATTTCCATTAGAACCAAACTCCTGCAGCATCTCTGCCATGCTAAGATACATGGCCAACTCAGTACACAGTTGATTTAATGTATGCTTTCTTTTCTCATCTGCCGAGAGGAACAGCACCCTGTTGAAAATGGAAAACTGTTCTATGTAAAATTTAAACCAAGTTACAGCTTTAGGAAAGTTTTCTGAAAGGCTTGTTCTACACAGAAACTGTAATTATGTGTATCAGTGAAATCCAGCAGATCTAAAGTGATGTTAGTTATGTGGATTAGCTATTGTAATCAATGAGTTTAATTGGTTTGATGATAAATATGTCATGGTATTGAAAAGTTCTAATGTCCAGCCAGATGACAATAAGGCTGATGGTTTTGTTCATCTTGCTTTACCTAATTTTATTTTCATTGATTTCAACAAAGTTACTGTTGATTTGCCCCAGTGCAAGTAGGAATAGAACCAGTTCAAAACATTAGCTATATTTCTCACTGTTTTTGCCACCAGCCTAGGACAACAGTGTCCAT
The DNA here is from genome assembly GCF_001431845.1 of Calidris pugnax. Taxonomy (NCBI): domain Eukaryota; kingdom Metazoa; phylum Chordata; class Aves; order Charadriiformes; family Scolopacidae; genus Calidris; species Calidris pugnax. The sequence goes on along the minus strand of NW_015092181.1, from coordinate 1,106,198 downwards.
TTTTACATTTCATTGTATTGCCAGCATTGCAAAATCTCTTATAAATTATTTTTGTGTATAAAAAAGAATGAACTAGGTAGGCAGACAGAAGTTGTTTCTTAGCCACTGTAATCATGGTCTTTGTATACTTTATATATGAAATATGAAGAACTGCTTTGACAATACACTGCAGCTTATCACTCTATAAACCCTTTTTAAGTAGAGGTTTACAATCGCCATACCTCAATGTCTCTATTTTCCATAATCTTTTTCAGAGACGCTTTCCACATCTGGTAAAGAACTGATATAACACAAAATATTTCCAGAAGACTATCGAGCAAAGTGATCGTTCATTTCCAAGTCACATGGACTGCTGTTATGCAGCCAGCACGGAGGGCAGCCCTCCCACTCTCTGCCCAGAGCAAACCATACCTTGGTTTGAGCTCGGCTCAAAGTAGGGTCTGGCTTCTGTCCAGCATTGCTCTGTATCTTTACTCTGTCATCATCCTACTTCCCCATTCCCTCTTAGCCACAAAACTGGAAGGAAGCAATACTTTAGGCACATGCAAGATGGAGGAGGGAATTGTCTGTCTCCTTACCCTCACTCACTGTGTTCTCTTGACTCAGGTCACTCATGGGGACACGCTACTCACATTCAATGATACTCCAACCTACTAACTTTTCCTGACTGAATGTGGTTGGTTAAGTGAAGGGAAATTTGCACTAGCAGAGGAGGTATAATGGTACTTACATTACCCACTGCTTCCAAGTAGTAAGTATAGTGGTCACAGTCAGAAAGCCAGCACAGTTGCTTTGCTGCGCTTAGAATGCAAAATAATTATATTAACTGCATAGTATCTCTGGGCAAGTATTAGCTTCCTAACAGCTGCCACTCAGCTTCCCACTGGAATAAGTGGCAACCCCCACAACCAGGTACTCTACAAGGCTCGTCAAGCGCCTGCAGGTCAATAGTCACAACAGTCATTTGAGATGCACAGCGCCCTAAAGTTTTAATTAATCTGGTATACAGTATAAATACTGAAATATGTATAAAAAATTAATTAGGTGGTCTATGCAGCTCTGATTTCTCAATTAGTACTTACCATGCCGGAAAATTATATTACATGACTTTGAGATACATAAGGAAGCATGAGACTTTGGGGATTTTTTTTCTAATGTAATTATTACTTGCCATCAGGACTTGCTAACTTTGTCCTATTTCAACTCCTAGAGCTCCAAATATGGGGGGGGGGAAGGGATACAGCCACCTCATGTTATACATCCTGCCAGGAAGTAGGAAACTCTGTCGTGTCGGGCTTTAATAAAAATCATAGCTGTAAATCAGGAATTCCTCAAGTTTTCTATTCATAATGGCTTTCTGAGCTTAGGAGTTCAGGAGAAATTAAGTGCTGGAAGGGCCTCAGAACCTACTAAATTCTCTCTTCTAGTGGTCATTCCGTTGAGGGCATGACATAGCATAGTTTGTTATAGGAATACTATTTTCTTACTTCAAGGCATAGAGGTACAGTGCAGATTTGCAACAGTACTCGGTAACTGCTATGATGGCATTGACCTAAACAGCCATGAAATTGGTTCCCACTTAGCCCATGAAGATATAGCTGCATGGACATGGGCACGTAATCATACCCTTGCTTGTAGACTAAGGCAGGACTTCACATCTTGGCTGCACTGTTGCACTGACACTGATATGCTGCTTTCAAGTCGGAGCTGGCTCATACCTAGTCCATTTTGTGGGCAAAGCAAATTAAGTGACTGTGCATACAACATTTGACACTCCCTAAATGACACAGCTTCAAAAGTACTCAGTCCCCACAGCTCCTATCATTGAAACCCCTCTCACTGTTATTTTCTGCATGTCAATGAAAACTGGCAGTGTCAAAACTTAGTCTTGCTTAGAGTAAATAAAAGAGAAACTCAACAGGCAACCAAAAAGAAAATGGTAAGTATCTGGAGGGTTAATCCATCTCCTCTCTTTCCTCAGAAGTATGAGTGAGTCTAAACTGACAGTTCTAGAGGTAAAAGTTTCATTTCTCACAAAAGTAGAAGAGTACAGGTAGTAGCAGTCAAGTTCATAAATATTCCTCAGAAATGACTTTGAAGAACCCTCTCTATGGAAGAACGTAGCTTAATCTCCAGTTTCATTAATTCCTTAACTACTGTGCCGAGAGTGCCAAAAATAGGAATTAATCAATACCAAGTGTACATATGGTGGGGTTTTTTATCATGATATATCTCAGAAATTACTAACCTGCCCAGATACCATTGGAATACATACTGTAGAATTCAAGAAGTATATTAAAATAGAAACAGTTTCATTTCTTGCAAGGCACTGGGTATAATCAGATCATTGTGACTTCTGGTCTTTACTAGCATCAGCTGGATATAAACCACTAACATAATAGCAAACAGCTTAGCTGTGTTCTGAGATATCCAGGCCTTGATTTCTGCCTACGTTGCATTCTGGCAAGTAAAAAAATGCCCTAAAGCTGTATCACCACCTGCTACGAGGTCAATAGTATCACAGGTAAAGCAGTATAAGCAGTATAAGTAAGTGTTAGGCTATGTACAATAAGGAGCACGTTAGAATAAGTGTAGAAATCTGTTCTTTTGCAGGAAATCATGCTGGTATTCTTCACGAGTCATTATTGTACTAAGTGGCCTACAGAGCCAAAATCAACGTGACGTAATTTGACACATCACCTTTCAGGGGGAAGCAGATCCAACAGCTTAATCATTAATAGTCACTATTCAGAATTCAAATGTCAGATTAATATGGGAAAAGCAAGGAAGCTAAAGCACACTCTCTCTCTTGTCTGTGAGCAGAAAGGTATTAGCTGGGTTGTCACAGACAATTTCCACAACTGGCAACTCTTATGTCTTTGGAGACAAAGTATTCTTCACTTTGGTCCTCAGCTGTTGAGGTGGTGATTTGTGTGAATAACCATCATCCTATGCCACCTAGAGCCAGCTGCCTTTCAGAGCTCCATTACAGTGTGCCGGTTTGTCAAATTGGAGAACTTTGGGATTTTTAAACCTGAAAATAAGACAATAACTGGACAAAGAATCTGTATTTAATGAGCAATGTCTCTAGACTAAAGAGACAGAAGGGAGTGGGACCAACGGAAATGCTTGCTGAAATCTTGCTTGGCCTCACTTCATCTAATGTTAAGTAAACTTGCTAGAAAAGATTTTAGGTTCAACCTGGCGTTTAATTAGTATGCTGTTTACATTATCTGTTATGAGGCTTTGCTTTGGATTTGACCCTGCTCCCGCTGCAGTCAACAGCAAAAACACCACTAACATCAGTGGGAGCAGGATCAATGTTTTACTTTGTACATTTCATATTTAATGTCAAAAAGAAACTGGTATTAATGTTTTGTAGTTATTAGTTATCAGGTTAATATGCTAAAGGCAGCTTGACAGGGAATACTATTAATGAGCAAAATAAGGTTGCCGCTTCTGGACTGAGGTCACTTACAAAGAATGTACAAATGAAAATAAGGTTGACTTTTATTTACTTAACTATCTTCCTACATTGAATTCCTTTGGCAATGTGTCTTTAAACATTTAAAGCCCTGTTTACAAGGAGGCTCTGAAAGTAGCTTCAAACCATTATATCCCTAATTGAATTCCCCAGGAGTCCTGTAAACTCAGAGGAAAAAAGAAAGAAATCATAACATTTGCTAAATCATCTCAAAACATATTTCACTGCAAGGTTATGTGACCTGTTTGTTACAAGTCTGAATGATGACTGGGATTGAACTACTGAAATCTTTTATTATTCAGATTGAAATCAAAAAAAAAGTTGCCCATTTGAAGCCTGCTAATTAAATTATACTTCCTCTGACTTTTATCACTAATTAAGAGTAAGAATTTTGGCACAAAAGACAAGTACACTGAAGATAACAGAATTAATTAAAGACACATAGCCTTTGTATAATGACACAGGGCAGACCAGATGCAAATTACTAGGCAAGTGGGCCAATATATTTAGATCAAATGATTTTGTGGGAAATAAAGGTAAAAAAATAATCATGATGTTCAATAACCAGTGTTTCATCCACCTCCTTCAAACCAGCAGTTTTTTTCAAGTGGAGTTGCAAAACTCCACATTATTTCCAACCAGCTACACCTGTTGTGTAACATCATTGGTATGAGACAGATCACACAAGAAATTACAATTAATATCTTAAAATGTTAAATACCTTCACACCCCTGTCAGCTTACCTGGTTTGTAAGTTATTCCTGGGGGGAAGAGGAATCCCTGCTGGGCTGCAGCAGCCGCTGCCAGCGTCCGCTGGTCGTGTGGAAAAATTGGGATCATGAGCGGAGGCATGTGACCCTGAACCTGCTAAACAGAAGAGAGTCTCTGATCAGAAATAGCACAAATTTGTCTTGACAGGTATTTCTCCAGTACTGATAGTGTTCTTGTGTTCACACAGTCCCACAGAACCTTCGCCTTAATGTAATCCCTGCCAATTTCACATTATCACATCAAAGCCCTCACTAACATTGTTTTCCCTCAGTGTCAAAGGTGTAACAGTCTCAGTGAACTGTGTGTTTCCCTACTTCTTCCTGGTTCTCTTTTTTTTTTATTAATATTCCCTCTCCTGGCACAAGGTAAAAAGGTACAAAACCTTTCTAGTATACCATAGGTTCTTTAAAAAGAAGTGGTACATATTTCTATTAATTTTTCACAAGTTTTCTCATCTTTAGTTACAGACAGCGTAGTGACAAGCATTTTAGAAGTAACCTAACACTACAGTAACTACTTTGATGTTCAAATTTTAGTATCCTTAGGGCAATTTTAATTCTGAGATCTCACAATATTGTATTGTTCACATATATACCAGCAACTCAGGTATGTTATTTCAAAATCTCACCACAGTATTAAATAGTCTTCTAGTCAACACCCCAGGTCTTAAGATTTAAATCTCCAGCATCTTGGCTCCCAATTAAACTGACATCCTTTGCCATACACACTTCACACACACATAACATATAAATTACTTGTCTGTCTAAGCAGTTTTATAGCTTTATGCACTATCATGTAGCTCAGTAATTATGGAGCTGTATTCAGAGACCATTTCAGAATAAAACCTACCATATAAAGTTTAATTTGGCCTCAATAAATGTATCAAAAAGCACAAACATGCAAAAGCAAAAAATCCTTTACCTTACACCAGCATTTGTATTCAACATATAGAAGATAGGAGATGTGATAGAATTGTGTCTGTTAAATCCGCGCGTTAATTTCCTAGTTCTTAAATTTATGCTACGTGTGTCTCAGAGACAATGGCTAGGATCACAAAGAGGTTCTATACATCAGTCCTTAACCCCAGAAGTACCCGAGGGTTCTACTACAATTTTTCTGATTAGTAGTTAAGCAAACATTTAATGGTTTATAGATCAAAGCTAGTAAATGCAGGAAGAAATTGGGGTTTTTTGGCAGGAAAAAAAAAATTGTTCTCATCCTACCATAAATCGGTGGCATTAAATATTATTTAAAATGTTGAAGTATACTATTTAAAAAGTTGAAATACCCTTCGAGCATTTTTTTTTTCATTCAATTCCTAAAAAAACTTTTTTGGTCAAAGCCCATATGTTGACCTATGACATTGTTTAAATAGTGCCAAATTTTCTTGTCATATCCCCGTTACTTTCACAACCATTGATGCAGTGCAGAAATGCTACTGTGTGTGTCTATGAGGGTTAATTTACCAACAACTCTTCTCTTGGGAAAGCCCAAAGATGTAGGTTAATAAAGGTCAAGCAAAAAATAAACACTTTACAGTATTTTTTTGAATCCATTTCTCAGGAAAACCAACTTATAATAAAAAGGTCTTTGTGCAATTACTGCTATGGCACTGGGGCGTGAAAGAAACTAGCTTTGAGCAGCTATTTCTCTCATTTTAGCTGAGGTAAGCCTGGCTGTGCATTTTAGGATATGAGTTAAACTTGGTTAGATTGCAGTTGATCCCCCTGTGCCTGGCACAGGCATTTACCTCTGATAAAATGATGCTAGTTTTGCTGTGTGGTGTTTCCTTTACGTTGGCTCTACAGGAGTACAGCAAATCAAAACCTCAGGCTTTGTCCGACAGAAACAATGATAGAATATAATGGCAGGAATTCAACACAATACAACTCACAATCATTTTCAGTAGTTCCCAACTACAGCCTAATCAAATGGACTCAAGGCTTAAGAAATATCCCTCTCAATCACCACACACCGAAAGTATTCCCATGGAGTTGCAATCTCACAAGACACAGAAGAGACCAGAGTGAGTGCTGTGGTTAGAGTGATGGTACATAAATACCCATGGCAATACTTCACACCATAGTGCCATAAATATAATTGAAACATATAATAACAAAATCTTACAATGGTTATTTCCTAATGCGGTCTTGTAGAGTTGGATCCACCCCACTGTATCAAAAAAGATATACTTTTTACACTTTCAAATAAAAACAATTCTATAAGTGTGGAGAATTATCATGGCATGTTCTGGCTATCTCTAGTTCTTCCTTTAAGTACTACTCTGACTGCTGTATCAGGTCCTCAGCCTACATAAATCAATGTAACTTTGGCTAAAGGTGGCTTACATTTAGATTTTAAGTATGAGTTTACACTTAAGACAGTTACACAGATTGAAAAAAAACCCATACTGAATTGCAACCATTCGTTCCCATGGGTCTTCCCTCTGGCACATATTAAATACTAATCCTAAGTAACTTCTGGTTTCACCCAAAATTAGTATATATATATAGGTGTCAATTTTCAGCACAGGTCGACTGAAGAACACAAATAAGCATTAAAAAGGAAGAAAATGTGCAAGTATCACTGATCACTGAATTATTAAAGATGTAAAATGAGTGCCATAAAACAGTAGACACCTTAATTTTTGACATTTTTTTTTTTCCTGGGGGTTTTATTATTATTTTGATTTTACTGAAGGGGGAGAAATTGGGAGGAGGGGTTGATTGGTGTACTTCACAAAATCGGCTACATGCCCAGAAATTTTAATTGCTGAGATGTTCCTCAGGTCTTTCTGAAAACCAAGACTGTAGCAGATGCCCGAGAAACACCCTGACTCTGTCTCTTCTCATTCGTAAAAATAGCGTATTGTTGGATCAGCGCTTTCCCCTTTTGTCTCCTCTGTGCTAAGTTGTTGATGATGCCATTTTTTGCCATCTGCCCCAGAGCTTCATTAAAGATACATGAATGGACTAACTGGGCTGCTATCTTGTGAGGAACAGGTGCTATTGTTTGTCCCTGAAGACTTGCACTAAAGATCTCACTCAGAATACTTGAGAAAGAGCATCTGCAGCAGTCACTCAGAGAGTAACTTGGCAGAGCCCATACTATGGGCTGATATGCAAACAGTGACACTCAAGGGGACTCATTTTCTCTTTCATGAAGATTATTTATTTTTTTGTGTGACGGGTAGTAAATGTTTGGTTTTGAACAATTCTGCCAGTCTGTATCTTTAACTGAACTGTACAACCCCTGGAGGAAACCCGAATATATTCTTTCCAAAATTCAGTTCTGCAACCTCGACTAAAATCATCTCTTCTATAAAGCTACCTCATAAAATTAATCTTTGTTTCTACACAACAAGCTCAGGTTTAGCTGTGTTAAACATGAGAAGCCATCTAGATTAGGGAACTCTTAAAAGGTAGTGTACCATTCCTTTAATATCCCGTCACAACTCTGACAGCCCTTGGGAACTGATTACAGCACTTCCTTGCCTGACATCTAAGTCAGGAAGCAACTTTAGAGCAAATCAGCCCTGATTAGTTCAAGAAGCAACTTCCACTTTGATTCTCCCTGAAATAATAAAAGCTGGTGGCCCATTTGATAAGCTGGGCAAATCTGCAGTGCTTTGTCTCACAGTCACATGAATGCTAATTTCAAAAGTTGGCTGACAATCCTCATTGTTAAAAAGTCATTGATCGTTAGTGTTGTGCATGGAAAATGGAAGCCAAAGTGATATGTCACACAAAAATAATGCCTTGAATGAAAATGAGCTGCCTTTTTTGGATAAGGAAAACAGCACGTTTAGTTAGACCAAGGAATAAGAAGAGTTCTGTCTTTAAAAACCGAAGCTGCCTTTACAACAACTAACATTGCAGCTGGAGAAGTAAAGGCATTCAGAAAAAAGGACAGCAACAGTGCAAGGAAAAAGACATTTCTGCTTTGCTGTGAGGATCACAGGGTTCAAGAGCAGAAGTAAATCCCACCCTATAATGGCAGCTGAATTCCTTGCAAACTTTTCAAGATCAAACTTGACAAGTTGTGTCTGCATTGCACAGCTTACTTCAGTAAAAGGGAGAAACAAACGCCATCTTTTTGAGAAATAGTAATAACAATCTTCAAAATATTTTAACCCTTCCTTAAAGCTTTTTGTTGTTGTTGTTTTGTTGCTACAACCAGCACTAGTATAAAACAGTGTAACAGGTTAAATATGCTCTAATTGCCTAGAATAAAACAATATCACTATTTAAAGCAATTGCCTCCCACTTCCACCAATAAAATCTCTGGACCCTATTCTCAACTTGTCGAAATCTTGAGATTTGTATTGAATCTTACAGACTACTCCAACTCATGTTAGCTGAGAAAGCAATCTTTGAATTTACTGAATCGACTTTTTCTTTTCCTTTGGTGTACAGTATATGTTGCAACCTCTGTGAGAAACGAATTAATTCACAGGCAGGTTTAAATTTTTCATAGTTTAAACTTGAATTTCTACCTAAGATTTTTTTAACTTCTTGAATAATTGCTGTAGCCAGACTAGAACTTTAACATGTCTATGCAGTTATTAAGCTTTTAATTTCAATAGTAAAAATGTGTTTGAATTTTTCTACTTTCTCATTTAAAAATTACAGTGTAATAACAGAGTTTCCCAGGTAATGGCAGTGTATCAAGTAAAAATGTGCATTTTCAGAATGCTCAAAATGTGTGTTTATGTGATAGAACATAATGGCTATAACCAATAGCTCAACGGGTTACATTTTAGGTTAATTCATTTTTAAAATCCTAATGGCACTGAAAGCAATGTTTATGCCTCCAGTACTACTACTGCAAGTTTTTAAATACCCTACATATTATATGTATTTATTTCATCTGCATTTTAAATAGTCTCTATACAATACACGGCACTGTTATTTTTATACCACCATGTGAATTTTATTTATTTCAATAACTACTATTGGGTTTAGTTGTTCTATGTTAGAGAAGAAAAACATTTTGTAAATTTGAACATTATTTTGATTAGCTCAATTTGGTGACTCTGCAAGAAAGCAAACACCATGTTGCATAAAGGAGTAGGAACTTCTATGAAAACTTATGTGAAAATCAGTGGGATCACTTAAATGCTTTAAAGCAGCTATGTGCTGAGATTTTTGCAGGTTTTTTGCCCAAATCTCCTCCCCAACTCTGCCAATATTGTAACGAACTCGTGCCATGACTGAGCCCTTTTCTGGTCTCAAAAATGATCTATTTAGAAAAACTGCAGAAGAATTGTACTGAAAAAAAAATAAAGTGGTCTCTTTGGTTACAACTGCATAGTCTAGCTGTTTTATTTGTGCTGTTCTGATGAAACAAAACAATTGTAAGGTTGGGTTAACTGACCAGTTCAGTTGTAAAGGATCTGGCTACTTTGCGTGTGAGTGGCCGGACCTTTTGTTCTGAGCTCAGAAATGTACCTGATGAACTCTCAAAGCTGTGAATTAATGTACCACCAACGCCTAACATCCTCTAGTGCAAAGATAATATGGGAGAGTGGACCCAAAGGCTGAAGTGAGAAATCCCCTCTAACATAAACAATCCCAGGGAAGCACTTGTGACTCCGTGTGAAGAGGAACAGCAATGGAAGAAAGGTGGGCTCCAGACCACAAGTGATCATGCAGGCCTTGCGTTGTAGCTAAGACACTGCCAATGGCATTTACATCCTTGTTTGTTGTGTGGGTGTCTATTTTTGTCAGTCAGGTTGACGGTTGGACAAGATGATCTTTAAGGTCCCTTCCAACCTAGAAGATTCTGTGATTCTGTGATTCTGTGACATAGCTCCCACATTGAAAATTATTCCGAGACTACCTTCTGCTTCTGTTAGCAATACAGAATCACTGGAGCTGTATCTATATAGAGAGGTATATTATGTCCTAATTTATCTACCTTCTAATTATCTACAGTCTAATTGAAAAATATTTCCTCTCAGTGAAAGTACATGAGCCACAAAAAAACATGTCAGCCAATGAGATCCCAAGGGGAGTGTTGGCAAATAAACTGTGAAAAAGATACCATAGACTTGCAAAGTGAGAGCATTTCATACGGGAAATACTATGAAAAATATGTAGTCCACTACTGAATTTGTAAATGGATTGTAACTGCTATTTTCTTTCTTTTCCCCTATCACTTTTTTCATTTGTCCAACGGTTCAGCTTGATTTGGAGATTAAAGTCTACCTCAGTGGCCACAACACTAAGGTGAAACTTGCAGCCATGATCACAGAGCAAAACAGAGCATCCTTATTTTTTATTATTTCTTCCTCATTACTTTGAAACTTTAAATGAACTAAGCTTAAATTCTATCTATTTGGGAAATAAAGAAGGGAACAACAGAAAAATACTACCAACCACAGTGAAAACAGAATCATTTTAAACACTAGTTCTCATTTCATTTCTACTGCCTTCTCATTGTATTTCCCTGTCTTTATCTAGCTCCTTGACTACCTGCAAATACAGAATTCAACTAAAGATGATCTCATGAAGTTAAGAGTATGATAAATGGTAATTAAATCTATTTAAATTGTCTGTATTTTAAGAAACTCTCACTAGGAGGCATAGAGAACGTCTCTGCTATACAGAAATAAATAAAACATGGTATGCAAAAGTGAATTTATAGTTCATTTGGAATTAGAGATCTACCACCTTTTCCATCCATACAAATGCATAATCTTGTCAATTAAATATTATTGTTAAGGTCTAGTAGTATGTTAAAATCACTTTAAAGTGCAACTAAGGAAAATTCATGTGTGTTTATTACTCCTTAAGGGTCTATTAGTGGGTATTTTATTCAGATTTGTGTTGTAAAATCTGCATAAACTCAGCATATTGTTATCCCCATGTGTGCATTTGTTTGGTTAAAGCATAACAGCAAATCTCTATTTCTGCAACTTCTGAAAAAGTCAAGAGAACTAAAACAGTCCTAATTTTAATCAGATACAAACAGTTATCTCTACAGAAGTGAAGAGTTGACTATTATGCAAATTGTCACAGTTAGTGGTCACCAAGCCATCACAGAAGACTGAGCAAGTCAATTATTTCAGATATTTCCAAAGACTAGTGAAGATGTATGTTTCTCATTTGCACCTCGTCTTATTCATGCCAAAATAAGAAAAATATTGCAGCCTAATGATACTTGTTGATATTTTATATACGGAAGCTCCATTACTACAGCTCAAATCTAAATATAAATTATGTCAGAAATCCCTTATTAGCTTATGTTTTTATGGTGATATCAAAATGTGCAGGATTTTTGGAGTACATTGAAATTTCCTGTTGATGGAAAAATTTAGAGCAAGAGATGTTTTAAAATTTGCATTTCATATTGGTGCTTTCAAGCAGAGTTTTTCCTTCCACATCCTTTCAAGACAGAGTTCTTTTTTGGAATAGCAGCCATCACTAGTTATTAACATGAAACTAATTCCCTGAATAGAAGGACTTGCAATATACGGTATAAAAAAATCATCTAATGCCACAACAGTGACGATTGCTAAAGGAAGGATTGTCTTTCACTTTAAAGAATAGCTCAGCAGAAGTGGGAACAAAAATAGAAACGTCTTTCAATGCCTCTGATCAAAATTCTTCTGCCTGATACAGGTAAAAAACATACAACAAAAGAACAGATGGGAGTTTTTCTATTAAACAAATACAGAATATATTTGAAATCCGGGGGTCAATGATGCTAACAGCAGTTCTGCTATTTACTTCGTTATGGGAAGAGTTTCTTCCTGGTCAGCATATTCTTTTTAAAGCTTTCTATAGTTTCACTGATATTCAAGATTTGTAACTATACTGTATTGTAACTATACAAACACTTAAGAGCTTTTGAACACTTCACAATTATTAATTAATTCAAGCTCAAAGGCCCATTCAGACAGTATTACAACCACAGCTTACACAGGAGGGCGTTTAAAGAGGCCTTGATTTCTTTTCCAGTTCGAGAAGTGACAATGTATAGTGTACATAAACCAATTCCATTGTAATCTGCTACTTGTAACCTTTACTCCTTTACAACACAGCTGCATAAAGAGCTACCAGAAGTGCAGAGCTGTGGCTAATGAGAGACATACTCTGTTGAAAAATCAGAATGAGGCAGCTTCTGAGCAGGTACATGCAGGTGCTATCCAGTTTAGCCCTTGAATACATGGTGGGATACAAGGCTGGAGATGAGTCACAGCTGCAAAAAGGGGATGCCTTTCCCATCCCACCCAGTCCTGGGGCTGATTTCTTCAGGTATTTATACCTCTGTGAATTTGCTCTTCTTTATTACAGAGACAAGTGTTGATATTTTTCCTCGAGCCTAAATGGATAATATTCAAGAGAGCAGGGCTAAGGAAGTACTCTCATCTAGTGAGAATATTCTTGCTTCTGTATATTGATTCTATTTTTGAAAGAAATTAAATGCAGAATAGTAACCTAGATAATTTCCAGAAATCACATGATGTTTATGGAGTGTCTAGTTTGAAACACAAAGGGTTATCATGGGCAATTATGTGGAGAAATAGTTTAATACAGAAAACACCTGTCTCTAGAGATCAAAGTCAAATCAGAATACTGATTGAATGCAAAAATAAATTTGTTCCATCTTTTCCTAGGATTCCTCAGATTTTGACACAATCTGACCATCTTTACTCAGGAAAGGCTCCAAGAAACTGGTATGTTTGCACAGTATGACTGAGGTGATTGCCACTGCTAGGAGTACAGTAATTATGGCAGATTTGGAAATAGGCAACAGAGTTTCTAAACTTCCAGCAATACACATACAGCCTGCTTCCTTCCTACGCCAACTGTGTCTGGCTCAAATCAGTTATATTGGCTCCTCAAATTTCTATAGCATTTATGATTCATCTACATAAACATTTTGAAAGAAAAAAAAAAATCATTAAAAAAGTAAAAAAAGACAGAAAACCAGGAAACTCCAATTTAAAATGAGCATTAGGTATTTCCGATCCAAGTTTAGGTGTTAAAATTCCAGCAATAGCTATACTTCAGACCTAAATCCACACTGCTGCGATGCCTTTCCTGCAGAGGATCCTGATATTCAGGAAGGAATGCCAATCTTCCCGTTTTCTGGCTTTCCCTGATTTGTCAGAACTCCAGTGTTATTTAAAGCAGGCCCTCGGCTCGTGAATAAATCCTTGCCATCAATCCTACGGTCACACTCACGTTAGAGTGATGCTGCTTTCCAAGTTGGGATATTTTCTTCAGTTGCTCGTGGCAATCAGTAGGAATCAATAGCCCAAAGCTGTGCTGCAGTTCCCTTTCTCTCTGCCCATCGAAGGGCTGGCTCCTCCGCAACCATAATGTGCCGAAGCTGGTGTGATGAAATGCACGGGCAAATCTACATAGAATTACTACGGGTAATAACAATGGCCCTTTGTCCAGCTGTGGCTGCTCCCCCTCTGCAGCCAGGCCTTATCTGCTCAGGAAATGCCTGCTTTAACTGACAGGTAGGAGATTAAATCTACAGCTGCCGAAACACAATCTCCGCTCTGTTAGATAGGCTTTCATTGAAAAGCACTACAAACACATAATTTGTTTATGTTGTACCAGCAATCTTTGACAAAGCAGACTGTCTAGCTGAGACAAATGTGGTTAAACCCATTTATTGTATTATTTCTGCTACACAGAACAAGCTCTTAAAACGCAGAAACTAGACAAGGCACAAAGCTCTAGCTGTCTAAAGAAATCAAGAATAGATGACTTCTTGTTACACTAGCCCCCTTTACACAGTATAGCATGTTCCCTCCTATTTTATACCACCATGTGAATTTTATTTATTTCAATAACTACTATTGGGTTTAGTTGTTCTATGTTAGAGAAGAAAAACATTTTGTAAATTTGAACATTATTTTGATTAGCTCAATTTGGTGACTCTGCAAGAAAGCAAACACCATGTTGCATAAAGGAGTAGGAACTTCTATGAAAACTTATGTGAAAATCAGTGGGATCACTTAAATGCTTTAAAGCAGCTATGTGCTGAGATTTTTGCAGGTTTTTTGCCCAAATCTCCTCCCCAACTCTGCCAATATTGTAACGAACTCGTGCCATGACTGAGCCCTTTTCTGGTCTCAAAAATGATCTATTTAGAAAAACTGCAGAAGAATTGTACTGAAAAAAAAATAAAGTGGTCTCTTTGGTTACAACTGCATAGTCTAGCTGTTTTATTTGTGCTGTTCTGATGAAACAAAGCAATTGTAAGGTTGGGTTAACTGACCAGCTCAGTTGTAAAGGATCTGGCTACTTTGCGTGTGAGTGGCCGGACCTTTTGTTCTGAGCTCAGAAATGTACCTGATGAACTCTCAAAGCTGTGAATTAATGTACCACCAACGCCTAACATCCTCTAGTGCAAAGATAATATGGGAGAGTGGACCCAAAGGCTGAAGTGAGAAATCCCCTCTAACATAAACAATCCCAGGGAAGCACTTGTGACTCCGTGTGAAGAGGAACAGCAATGGAAGAAAGGTGGGCTCCAGACCACAAGTGATCATGCAGGCCTTGCGTTGTAGCTAAGACACTGCCAATGGCATTTACATCCTTGTTTGTTGTGTGGGTGTCTATTTTTGTCAGTCAGGTTGACGGTTGGACAAGATGATCTTTAAGGTCCCTTCCAACCTAGAAGATTCTGTGATTCTGTGATTCTGTGACATAGCTCCCACATTGAAAATTATTCCGAGACTACCTTCTGCTTCTGTTAGCAATACAGAATCACTGGAGCTGTATCTATATAGAGAGGTATATTATGTCCTAATTTATCTACCTTCTAATTATCTACAGTCTAATTGAAAAATATTTCCTCTCAGTGAAAGTACATGAGCCACAAAAAAACATGTCAGCCAATGAGATCCCAAGGGGAGTGTTGGCAAATAAACTGTGAAAAAGATACCATAGACTTGCAAAGTGAGAGCATTTCATACGGGAAATACTATGAAAAATATGTAGTCCACTACTGAATTTGTAAATGGATTGTAACTGCTATTTTCTTTCTTTTCCCCTATCACTTTTTTCATTTGTCCAACGGTTCAGCTTGATTTGGAGATTAAAGTCTACCTCAGTGGCCACAACACTAAGGTGAAACTTGCAGCCATGATCACAGAGCAAAACAGAGCATCCTTATTTTTTATTATTTCTTCCTCATTACTTTGAAACTTTAAATGAACTAAGCTTAAATTCTATCTATTTGGGAAATAAAGAAGGGAACAACAGAAAAATACTACCAACCACAGTGAAAACAGAATCATTTTAAACACTAGTTCTCATTTCATTTCTACTGCCTTCTCATTGTATTTCCCTGTCTTTATCTAGCTCCTTGACTACCTGCAAATACAGAATTCAACTAAAGATGATCTCATGAAGTTAAGAGTATGATAAATGGTAATTAAATCTATTTAAATTGTCTGTATTTTAAGAAACTCTCACTAGGAGGCATAGAGAACGTCTCTGCTATACAGAAATAAATAAAACATGGTATGCAAAAGTGAATTTATAGTTCATTTGGAATTAGAGATCTACCACCTTTTCCATCCATACAAATGCATAATCTTGTCAATTAAATATTATTGTTAAGGTCTAGTAGTATGTTAAAATCACTTTAAAGTGCAACTAAGGAAAATTCATGTGTGTTTATTACTCCTTAAGGGTCTATTAGTGGGTATTTTATTCAGATTTGTGTTGTAAAATCTGCATAAACTCAGCATATTGTTATCCCCATGTGTGCATTTGTTTGGTTAAAGCATAACAGCAAATCTCTATTTCTGCAACTTCTGAAAAAGTCAAGAGAACTAAAACAGTCCTAATTTTAATCAGATACAAACAGTTATCTCTACAGAAGTGAAGAGTTGACTATTATGCAAATTGTCACAGTTAGTGGTCACCAAGCCATCACAGAAGACTGAGCAAGTCAATTATTTCAGATATTTCCAAAGACTAGTGAAGATGTATGTTTCTCATTTGCACCTCGTCTTATTCATGCCAAAATAAGAAAAATATTGCAGCCTAATGATACTTGTTGATATTTTATATACGGAAGCTCCATTACTACAGCTCAAATCTAAATATAAATTATGTCAGAAATCCCTTATTAGCTTATGTTTTTATGGTGATATCAAAATGTGCAGGATTTTTGGAGTACATTGAAATTTCCTGTTGATGGAAAAATTTAGAGCAAGAGATGCTTTAAAATTTGCATTTCATATTGGTGCTTTCAAGCAGAGTTTTTCCTTCCACATCCTTTCAAGACAGAGTTCTTTTTTGGAATAGCAGCCATCACTAGTTATTAACATGAAACTAATTCCCTGAATAGAAGGACTTGCAATATACGGTATAAAAAAATCATCTAATGCCACAACAGTGACGATTGCTAAAGGAAGGATTGTCTTTCACTTTAAAGAATAGCTCAGCAGAAGTGGGAACAAAAATAGAAACGTCTTTCAATGCCTCTGATCAAAATTCTTCTGCCTGATACAGGTAAAAAACATACAACAAAAGAACAGATGGGAGTTTTTCTATTAAACAAATACAGAATATATTTGAAATCCGGGGGTCAATGATGCTAACAGCAGTTCTGCTATTTACTTCGTTATGGGAAGAGTTTCTTCCTGGTCAGCATATTCTTTTTAAAGCTTTCTATAGTTTCACTGATATTCAAGATTTGTAACTATACTGTATTGTAACTATACAAACACTTAAGAGCTTTTGAACACTTCACAATTATTAATTAATTCAAGCTCAAAGGCCCATTCAGACAGTATTACAACCACAGCTTACACAGGAGGGCGTTTAAAGAGGCCTTGATTTCTTTTCCAGTTCGAGAAGTGACAATGTATAGTGTACATAAACCAATTCCATTGTAATCTGCTACTTGTAACCTTTACTCCTTACAACACAGCTGCATAAAGAGCTACCAGAAGTGCAGAGCTGTGGCTAATGAGAGACATACTCTGTTGAAAAATCAGAATGAGGCAGCTTCTGAGCAGGTACATGCAGGTGCTATCCAGTTTAGCCCTTGAATACATGGTGGGATACAAGGCTGGAGATGAGTCACAGCTGCAAAAAGGGGACGCCTTTCCCATCCCACCCAGTCCTGGGGCTGATTTCTTCAGGTATTTATACCTCTGTGAATTTGCTCTTCTTTATTACAGAGACAAGTGTTGATATTTTTCCTCGAGCCTAAATGGATAATATTCAAGAGAGCAGGGCTAAGGAAGTACTCTCATCTAGTGAGAATATTCTTGCTTCTGTATATTGATTCTGTTTTTGAAAGAAATTAAATGCAGAATAGTAACCTAGATAATTTCCAGAAATCACATGATGTTTATGGAGTGTCTAGTTTGAAACACAAAGGGTTATCATGGGCAATTATGTGGAGAAATAGTTTAATACAGAAAACACCTGTCTCTAGAGATCAAAGTCAAATCAGAATACTGATTGAATGCAAAAATAAATTTGTTCCATCTTTTCCTAGGATTCCTCAGATTTTGACACAATCTGACCATCTTTACACAGGAAAGGCTCCAAGAAACTGGTATGTTTGCACAGTATGACTGAGGTGATTGCCACTGCTAGGAGTACAGTAATTATGGCAGATTTGGAAATAGGCAACAGAGTTTCTAAACTTCCAGCAATACACATACAGCCTGCTTCCTTCCTACGCCAACTGTGTCTGGCTCAAATCAGTTATATTGGTTCCTCAAATTTCTACAGCATCTATGATTCATCTACACAAACATTTTGAAAGAAAAAAAAAATCATTAAAAAGGTAAAAAAAGACAGAAAACCAGGAAACTCCAATTTAAAATGAGCATTAGGTATTTCCTATCCAAGCTTAGGTGTTAAAATTCCAGCAATAGCTATACTTCAGACCTAAATCCACACTGCTGCGATGCCCTTTCCTGCAGAGGATCCTGATATTCAGGAAGGAATGCCAATCTTCCCGTTTTCTGGCTTTCCCTGATTTGTCAGAACTCCAGTGTTATTTAAAGCAGGCCCTCGGCTCGTGAATAAATCCTTGCCATGAATCCTACGGTCACACTCACGTTAGAGTGATGCTGCTTTCCAAGTTGGGATATTTTCTTCAGTTGCTCGTGGCAATCAGTAGGAATCAATAGCCCAAAGCTGTGCTGCAATTCCCTTTCTCTCTGCCCATCGAAGGGCTGGCTCCTCCGCAACCATAATGTGCCGAAGCTGGTGTGATGAAATGCACGGGCAAATCTACATAGAATTACTACGGGTAATAACAATGGCCCTTTGTCCAGCTGTGGCTGCTCCCCCTCTGCAGCCAGGCCTTATCTGCTCAGGAAATGCCTGCTTTAACTGACAGGTAGGAGATTAAATCTACAGCTGCCGAAACACAATCTCCCCCCCCCCCCCCCCCCCCCCTTTTTTTTTTTAAAGTGGGTGGTTCAATGACGTTTATGTTTCCAGCTTTTAACGTTTCTTTTGTTTTCCCTAGCATCAATAGATAGAAAATAACAAAGTCATTCAAAAGATGCCTTCAGATTTAAGAAGGAAGGGAATATTTTTGAGAGACTACTTCTCAAAGAAAGAATAATTTCCCAGACACACTGTCTGGTCTTCCTGACTTAATTCACGCTCAAATAGAAGTTTTGCCTGACTAATGAATGCTGAACAGACACCCCCCACCCCTTTTCTCTCTGTTTTTTAATCATCAATCATATATTTCTCAAAACATTACTTCATTTTTGTTACACCTTCTGCCTTATTTTAAAATAATATTGCTGGCTGTTTATTTCAAATGAAAGGCACAGTGAACTGATGGATTAAGTGTTTATAAATCTGAGTTTTCAGATTGAAAACAAACTTTTTCATAATGCAAAGGCTTTATAAGAAAAACCTGTCTTTTAGTTCTAGTTTCTTCTGGCCATATATTACTCCCAGTAAATTATCCTACAAGAACTAAATGGGTAGTATAAACTGAATACGAGAAGGGCAATATTTGTCTCTCAGGAGGAGAGCCTCAAAAATGCCACTTACTTCAGTGGAGCAGGACACAGGCCCGAGACCAGAGCATGGCCCACACCAATCTCTGCTTTCTATATTTAAGACTCTGTTCTCCGGCTGATCTAATTAATGTTACTGGGAGTTGTGTGCCCATACAGATGTGCTGAGCAACTGGCATACTAAAACATCCCTTTGCTCTGATGAAACTTAATAAATGAGCTTTCCCAGTGTTGTTACTAGAGATGCTCAATAAGGAAGATCTTGCGAATCATAGAATTGTTGCTGTAATGGTTAACCGTAATTAAAAGGAAAAGAAATAGGAAGAGCAGTCAACATCTTAATGTTTTATCATTCCCGTTACTTGTCTAGCCCTCTTGCCTCTCCTGAGGCATTCTTTTACATACTCTTTTGCAGCATGTTAGTTTGTGTATTATTTTATTTAACCTTAATCCCAGCATTCAGCTCTGGATTTGGGAGGAAGCCGTACGGAACTACTATACGAACTGCCACTCAGAACATTCAGTTTGGCATAAAATTAAAAAAGTATGCAGTAAACTGGCTGAATCCATAGGGAATCCCTCAAACAGCATGGATAATGAGGGGAATCCATAACAGACATAAACAAACCCAGAAAGATGTCTGGGGCCAGCATCATTATGTAAGATATATGCCCAAGATGTATGGGCATACGTTTGAATGTTCAACTTCAAACTCAGCCTGTATTAGATTGATTGAATCTCAGCATGGGGTTCAGTTAATAAACAAACCTTGCCTTTGGAAAATATTTGGGGCTGAAATCATGTATTATAGCCAGGCACATACTGCATGTGGCACTAAGATGCCCTCTTACCTTAAGGCTTTGTTAAAGCAGAATGATAAAGAAAATTAGAAATCCATACTATCAGAGGAACAGATACAATTTTCAGGTTAAGTGGCACAAGTCTAAAGACAGTTGTTATCCACAGACTGTATTTCAGTCTATGCACCAGGGGCACATGAATAGAATTCACATTAAAAATTAGAGACCAGTTTGAATCTTTGGGCTTTGATTCACACTTCCCATGTTTTTTAAACATGTTACCCATATTCTCATAAAGGATACAACAATAATGCTAGCAAATCTTTCTGGTAATTATTAATTTCACTGTAGAATAGCTTTTTTGCTATGCTTGGCTTGTTAAAAAAATGCATTTTGCTCACCTCTGGGTACACCACTAGCCTGCATATTTACTTTTTTCCCTTTTTTCCAGGTTTTGTTTAAAAATTCTTCTTAAACCTGTATATTAATCACTGCTCAGAGAATGAAAGAATTTGCAGGAGCAGCTGAAGCGCTACTTTTTTTTTTCCAAAGTAGGAACTAGTTAACACTAACACTTTTTACATACATTGGAATAGGAATGAAAGAGACATAGAGAAAGGAAAAAACCACCAAAAATTAAAAGTAAGAATGAGGGCTGACTTGGTGGTACAGAGTCCAACATATCAGTGTAACATAACAACTTCTTGCAAAACTGAGAGCCGCAATGGAATGCCCTAGTGACAGCCAGATCCAGAAAGAAGTTGCCCTCGTCATAATTTTGGTCATTTGGTCAGGTGATAAGAAAACAAAAGAAGGAACTCTGCAAAAATGTCTATCCAAATAGACTTCCAAAATCAGAGAAGACAAAAGCTTCTTTCAGTAGCTCTGTCCTGTGTTAACCTGTAAGCCACTGTGCTCTGCCCTCGTCATAATTTTGGTCATTTGGTCAGGTGATAAGAAAACAAAAGAAGGAACTCTGCAAAAATGTCTATCCAAATAGACTTCCAAAATCAGAGAAGACAAAAGCTTCTTTCAGTAGCTCTGTCCAAAGCCTTACATCTGTGTTAACCTGTAAGCCACTGTGCTTCATTCTGAAGCTCTATTTTAGGGTTCAGCTACACAGGAAACAACCACACAGTATTTCAGTATATGTATTTGTAGCACCTTAGTTGTTCCACATCCCCGTGTGAACAGTGTTTAAGTACACTGAAGGTACCTTTGGGGAAATTTGTTTACTCACTAGGAGGAGATTACTCTTTAAAAGTATGCACTATGGAAGTTAGTGTGTAGTACATGACATTATAAAGTCACACATCTTAACAAGCAGAAACCTTCCTATTAGACATTTTCTTAAAGTAAAATTCTCTATATGTACATACAAAAGTGTATAGATGTGCTTATATATTTTATATGATAAAGAGAAAAGCATATTCCACATATATACACGTACATACATGACAGATTTTTGTATATATGTGTAGAATACGTATTTAGATACACATATACATATATTATGTAGAAATATTTTTAAACATACATGTATGTATACACACACAGAGCTGTATATATACATGTAGAATATGCGTTCCTCTTGTTTTCCAAATCCCTCACTTGGGATTTCACTGTGGCTGGCTATACAAAATGCTTGCTGCACTCCTGGATAGGCACTATTTGCATTACTTTCTCAGACACACACAACCTGTGTTTCTTAAATGCCTACTCTGGGAAGACCACCTGTATCTCTATAAAGATGTACTTTTAGCATGATCCATTTAACAGGTTCAATGCTGAGTGAAGAAGTCAGTAAGCCAGCTGGGCTAATCATAGAGATAGACAACTTGAGTAACAAAAAAAAAAGACCTTTGGAAATCACTTTATCGCTCACTTCTATTATTCCTGGATTTCTTTCTGTCTCTTCAATTTATCAAATCATTTTTTGCTCCTTCACTTAATCTTTTCACTCCTCACCTTCAGTCTCCTTGCAAAACTCCTAGCATTCACACTTCATCTCTTTTGGAGATTTTTTTGTGTATACAAGGCAGCTCTGCCAGAAGTTCTCCATTCTAGGCCACAGTTACCAATAAAGTCATGCCCCAAAAGTTGTCAGTAAACTTTCATAATGAGGCAGGACATGATAGAGAAGTGCATTTGGCTTTCTCAGCTTTAGGAAGGTCATTGTCCCAAATAAAGAAAAGCTTAGACATAAAAGTAGCATCATATCAAGGAAATGAGGACACCCACAAACACTTTTTTTCTAAAGATAGACAGACACAGATGAAACACATTAAAATTGTGCTTTTCTAAAGCCTCCTAGTGCACTCAAGAGTCTTCAGAGTAAACAATGCTCTTCCCCAAACTCCCTGTTTTGTTAATACGTTCTTGTCTCCGCTATCTTTTCAAGTAAATAAGAGTTTTCAGGATGTAATGTTCCATTGCAGTTTAGATGCATTTTTCAAAAGGATTTTTAGGTTGCTTTTTTCTTTTTTTCATTGTGAAAGTCAGTCTAACTCCAAAATTGCAACAAAAGAAAATACAATACCAATATAGAGTTTCTTCAACGTGAGGGTGAATGGGTTGAACAGGATTAATGTGAGATGCACAGACCAACTAATTAGTACATTTATTTGGAACCACATTGGTATTGCATTTTTAAGAGAAATGGAGCGGGGGGAGGTTATGGTGGTGTATTTTATGGAAAACGGAGGAAGAGACGCTTACTGTTAGGTATGTTATTGTGCATTTAGTGATTAGACCCTGAAATCCACACCCATGCTCTTTTAAATAGATCGGATGTTTAGGCTATATTGTTACTATCTACCTGCTTCATTTTGTAACTGAATAGAGTAATACCTACTGCATTTCCAACAGTATGTGAATCCCCAATACCACTGCCTCAGTACTGTACCATTTGCAGCTCTGTTACAAACAGCAGAGCGTACATCCAAGTCATGTCAGTATTTATTGTATTTTTTCAGTATATGTCAACCTGATATCAGTTCTCTCTCCTTGAAGTCTGGACCGTGTTCAAATCACTCATTCTTTTTTCCACATTCACTGTCTGACTGGCTTTTGCTGTTCCCAGTCACTGCTATAACCTCTGTGCTATGCATAATAAAAATCTTTCCCATCTGAGTTGTCTGCCATGGTTACTGGAAATCTGCTGTACGTAGCATTCCCAGGAGCAGGAAAGGAAGGCACCTTTACTGCAATTGGATAAATATCATATTTTCTTTAAAAGGAATCTCTACCCTCACTGAAACCACATCTAAGGGTGACTGCTAAGCTACCCCTACCTCTTCAATCGAATTTATGTTAATTTGCATTTTACTCTTTCTAGTTTGACGTAATAACTGAATTATATGTTCCTCGTCACTTTTCAACCATTGCACCAAGGGAAAAAAAAGAGCTCCCTAATATTTCCCAAAACTTCACTAGAAAATATAGCTAGGGTAAAAACTATCTGATCACTGCCTACTTATGATGCTTTTTAACAGAGTTTGCATGTTAATTTATTGCATGCTTTGTTTGTAAATGTGTTTCTGAAATAAATGAAGCATTTACAAATATGATTAATCTACAGATTCAGAAGCACGCAATAAAGAAACAAATTACTGAGCGCCCTTGTCCTTTTACACAGAAATGAAAATACAACTTTCAAACATCTAAGACTGCCTAGCTTTATTTTTAATTTAGCTAATGTTTTTTTCAAATGGAAGTTTTCAGCAATCAGATTTTCTCCAAGTTCCTGATTCCAGTTTCATTTATCCCAATGTAACTCAGAAGCAACTGCAACATATGTTGTAAACCAACACCAGTGTAAACACTGCGTAGATGAGGTCAAAATAAGGCTGTTATTGTATGATTTTTTTAAAGTGCTCGTGTAGATTAATATTCTCACCCTTTAACAGATTTAGGCACAACAGCATGAATACAGAAACGCAACAAGTTGAAAATTCAAAGTACTTTAACTAGTGTATTTTATGCCACTCACATTTTCAGTCAGACCACCCAGAGCAAAGAAAAGAAAAAGCCACAACAAAAAAAGCCCTCTGCATTGTTTGCAATAATATGGAAGGAAATTGAGTGTATATTCTCTTCTTCCTGTATTTTCCAGCTAGATTAAGCTGTTGTCTTCACAATTGCCTCCCAGCTGCTGTGACTTGTGAAAACAACAGACCCTGCTCTGTTGTCTGCAGAAAGCCTGGATTGTTATGAGTAACTTTATTGCAGGCACATGAGTGTGTTAAGACTTTAAAACACGCTCAAATGTCATGTGCACACCCAGTGACGGGCAAGAATAATTATGAAAAAACAAGAATTCTATGTCTACAAAACGGTGTCAGACAAAATGGGCCATTCATTGTGTTCCTTTGGGAATGCTTGGACTCTCCAGCCAGAAAACAAAAAAGGCACTTTTTTCCTGCCGTAGGCTGAATACTTAGCTTTGCCATCTGAGCCCTAAGAAAACATGGGCCCCCTCTCTAACTACTGGCTGGCCCGCACACAGTAGAAAGTATTAATGCACCCCTTTTTTCCAGCAGTTCCCTCTGTGTAGGCTGCGGCCAATGTAAAGTCAATGCAAAGACAAAACAGTTTGCCTAACATTAGTAAAAAAAACATAACTCTTGTACAGTCTGAAAATCCCTCTGACACACAGAGGTTTTATTCTAAGGCATATCCCCTCTATCCTTCGGCAAGTTACTGTAGCTACTGTTAATGCTTTTAGCAGGTAATAACTGCTGCCTGCTGCTCAGCTTCAAGCTTTCCAGGAGTCTATAGGCAAGCCCGATTGTGTACAATTGTTAAAAATTATTATCTAACTGCCTGATTTACTACTGTCCCTTTTCATGATTGCTCTTCTTAATCAGAATCCATCAGCACCCGAAATGATTAATACAAATGAAAACATAACATATCTTAGCTCAACATCAGGTCATTTTGACAGCAGTTTGTCCCTCACAGGTGGGCTAACTCCAGTCTCATCTGAACAATGAGAAATTGCAAGCAAATAAAAAGCTTTTCGTGTTACTTTTAATCATAATCTCTATGTCAAAAACCATTTGACTAACACACGTTTTTAAACTAAATAATCACATTTCTCTGTATTTTCTTTTGACCTAGCATCTATTCAGCTAAGTGTCTATACATCTTTAAATGAGGTGACCATATCAATTCATTATTAAATCTGAGCACTGCTTTACTGAAATAGAGATAAGCCACCACAACTTGGAAAATCCTTGTATGTTACTCGTAAAAAGACGAGAATTTATTTTTTTTCTAATTTGGCCCAATGTCTGAATACGGATTTGCAGGTTAATATTTAAGACCTCTAGCATGGCTGTACCTTGCTGTGCTCCAAGCAGGCTAGGAAATGTGAAAACAATGGAACCATAATTCTTGAAGGGCTCTGGTGCAACTGCGTACTCATATGGAGCAACAGAAGGAAAAGTGAAGGACAAATTGTACCTCCAACAATTTTATGGGTTGCTCTTTTCTTCACTAAGCCTTCTTACTCTGCTTAGATAACGTAAGTACATTATGTCTACAGCACTAAATGGGTTTTGAAAGGACGTGGTGCTTTAACGTTGGCTTCTACCCTTCTCGAGAGCGCAAACTGTCCCTTCTTATTTGTACAGTGTATAAACAGCACCTAGCATAATGAAACACTGAACCTGACTGGGGTCTCAACCAACTGTGCAAATATTAGTACTTGTAATATTATAATAGGAGGTCATTATGGCTAATACTGGGTCATCCTAGGATATCCCACAGGGATACATCAAAAATGAATACACACAGGTACATTGTCTGCCCTTTTCTAGATGAGAAAGGTTTCAGACCAGTTCTTGTCACCATTAATAGGAAAGTACAGGGTTACCCTCAAACATGTATTTAAATCAGAAACATACAGTACTATGAAATGAACCATCAGGCCATCCGTGAATTTGTTTTAACAATCCAACAACATCACCATTTCTCATTCATCCACTTAGCTTAATTTTCCTACCATCACTTTCATTGCTGAGGTTGTCTCTATTAAGCCATTTTTTGTGCATCATTAACTTTTAACCAGGCATCGATAGCTTTATTGTTTAAATTGCGTATGACTTTATTTAACGTCAGCATTTCTTCTGGCTGCTGACATGAAGTCACATTTTATAACTAATTAAATTGATCCCTGGGAAGCAAAAGCCACTAAACGGAATTATTCGTACCCAAGTGTCAATATATTAAATCAAAGGGCTAATGAGTTGGGTCACTGCTTCTTTTATCTGAAAGCTACTGCAGAATAGAATTCATATCAACCTCTACTTTCTGCTTTACAATCAATTTTATTTAAACCAAAGGTAATTAATTAATAAAATTTGATATAGCTGTAAATAATACTTGTGAGCCAGTTTTTACCACTTGTACACATTAAGGTCACTTTTTTAGGTGGAAAAATTGCTTTGTTGATATAAGCTGTCTAAAAGTGTATTTTTTGAACTCCCATGTGTAAAGAACATTACTGCTAGGTCATAGGAAGCTTCCAAAATGACCTAAAAGGTGTTTTGTAAGTAAACAGTTTTGAGAACTTTTCAGTTTTCAGCCATTTCTATTATAGGCGTAAATCAAGATGAAAATTTGTCTCTTGGAACTGACAATACCGCCTAACGAAAGTGATTAAGAAATGACTAAATTTGTCATGTCAGCTTTTCCTATAGCTCTTGCAGCTGCTGAGTAATATTTTGGATGCTTTCACTATTTACATCTGGACACTACTTTTAAAATTCATCACCTAATAATTCATACCACTCACAGAATTAGTCATAGTTCGGCTTTCTCTGACAAAATGCTTATAGATGGATCAAGAAAGCTATCTTTACTGAAGTTGTCTCCAACTAAACTGTTTACGTTCAGATTGCTTAAAAATACATCCTGAAAAACTCTCACACCTCAAAGACATATTTTACTTCTGATTTGTTTCACTTGAGACCAAATCAGCTTCTCGTATTTTATAACCTTTGGAGAGTTCCATACAGGCAAGTGCACTTTGATGCTTACTAATATTTATAAGCTATTTATAAGCTATAATTATGTTTGAAGTCAAAGGGTATTAAAAATAAAACAATTAATTAAACAAAAAGGGGTTGAGTGTTATTGCCTTGCTTTGCTCGGGTGGGGAAACAAGGATGGGTGGGAACACACCTTGTAGTAGCACTCTCAAATCATGACCTCATGCCAACTCCTGTGAGCATGAAAGAAAGCAGAGGACAGAATGGAGCGTCCTGCTCACCCAAAGAACCAATTTTTTGATCCAGCTTACCATGTAGATAAGGAGATCAGAAAAGAGGGTGAAACAACACTTTCTCTCATTCATTCATCCTCTTCCTCACAGCAAATAGGGAGCAGGAAAGGAATGTGATTGAGTCACCAACAGCTCCCTAATCTACATCTAGGGCTGCACTCCTTACACAAAACAAACTGTAAAATTATAAACTGGTTTAAAAGAAATACCTGAGCAACCATTGAAAGCAAGGCTGTGATTGTTCACTTTACGCTAATGGCTATTTTAACACATAATGGTGAATTAAAAATAGGATGGCAGCAATGTCCCTCTAAAACTTGGTTTTGTTGTTTTACCACTAAGATCAAATGCAACACAAGGAACACCACAGATGTTTTTAAAAAATGCATGTTCTTGTACCCACACATCATTTGCTTTTTCAAACAGTAAATTAGGGGTTTTCAGTGGGCATAGTGGTTCCCTTATAAAACAACTTTAAATAGTCACTTTTATCCATTTATAACTGGATATGCTTTGGAGGGTCAAGTATGTGCTGTTGTTGAACACCACAAATGTTTTCTTTCGTTTCCAATGGTTAAATGTCACGAGAGCGCTTGACCCCACTACAGAACATCATTCAGTATCTGGGGGAAACCACAAATATGGCTATACCTGTGGTTGGTATGAGATCATTTAAAAATAAAAGATCATTTCAAAAGTGGGTTTTGTAATAGTAAGGTATTTGCACCTACAAATGTTGATTAAATATGGACTGTCTTCATATATATTCTGTAGTCTTTGTTCATCTCTAATGTATTCTTTTTTTTCCAAGTATATAAAACATTTGGAGCGATAGCAACATTGTCTTATAGTTAAACTATGGGATACCATGAATAGTCATTGAATATATGTTGATTTTTTTTTCTCCCATTTAGACTCCTTGGGGAAAAAAAACCCAACATTTTGATACAAGTGAGGAAGTTCTACACAAGTATGTAGACATGTCTTTAGAAGAAAGAAAGAGTAAGGCCTTTAAAGAAAGACTTAAAACCTAACAGTGCTACAACTGTCAGCCACAGTTTCCTTGCAAAGCACAGAGGGGTTTTTGTGTAAAGAATGTTTCAGAATCATGTTATAAAATTACGCTTTTGCCTGAGTTCACTGCAAACAAATTTCAGACGTGATGCTGGAGATGCACTAGAAATAAATGCCTTAAGATTGACAACTGCAACGAAATCTGCCCATACTAGTCCAAAAATCATGCTGTAACTGCTAACACCAGCTGCATTTAAAAATGATTGAGCACTGTTGAAACAAAAAAAAAAATTAATTTGATTTAGAAAAGGTTCAAATTCTCCTCAATTACAATGGTGACAGCTGTTGACAAAACGTGTGGGTACCTGAAGGGAGGAGGAGAAGAGAGCATTGTTTTATGAAAGCAATATGGTTTTACTGCACATTATCCAGCTGTCATTTGACCAGAATTATAGTTAAATCATGTAGAAATCTGATTTTTAAACTAAGCTACCTAGCAAAGAAAGATCCTGATGATATATTTGAGGTTCAATACTGCCCATAAGAAAACAAAACATGGGAATAATATAAAATCTACCACTAAATATTTAGCATTGGTCAAATAGAATTGTTGGGAAATGTATCTGTCATCACATTCAAAAATTGGTTTAGCTTATGGGTTTGGAGAGTTCTGCAAAAATAGAAAAGAACAGGCCTTACTAGGGATATTTCCAAGTTATTTTTACATGCTGTCTTTCACCAATGATTGCAAAATGATCTAATTAATTTATTTATTAAACTCTGAACATTTTTTTTTTCTTTTTAGAAATGAGCAACCTGGAACATGTGATCAAGATAGAAATCTAATTCCTAATTGTTTAAAAACAAAATCACTCTTTTTTTATCTGACCTCTTCAATTCAGGGGGAAAAAAGGTATAAATACTACTGCCAAATAACTTACATTTTGGGTGTCAGTATTAAAAAAAGCATCAAGGATCACAAGTCCATAAGGGATTCGGAGATAGACACATAAAATCCAGTTACCACACCACGAGTCATTTTGGGGGGAGAAAAGTGGGAAGGGACATTTTGCAGATGTTAAATGCAAGCATGCACATTAATAACCATTAAAATGGAAAAAGAATTGCTCACTAACATGCTAATGCCAATACTTTAAAAGAATTTTTCCCCTAGTTTTTGCCAGTGATTTCACTGTTATGCCATTGCTGTTACTATACCCCAGTGGAAAGTGATTTGTTGATATCCCCTTAGGTCATTCAAAGACGTATGGAGCCTACAGCAATTAACTGCTCATGTTTCTGTCAGTTTTCTGGTGCTAGACCTTCTTTTTCATGAGATTTTCTCCCCCTCTTCATTTATAGTAGATGCTTGTGGTTCTCTTGCACTTAGCTACACAGATAACAATTAAGCTGAAATGCCCGAGACCAAGATAGTATTCTTTGTAGCTACACAGATAACAATTAAGCTGAAATGCTCGAGACCAAGATAGTATTCTTTGTACTCCAGAGTTAGCACGACAATTTCTGAAGGCATCTAATATTCTGCATGAAGGCAAGCAGAGAAATTGTAGTAAGAAACATGAACTATTGATGCAAAATTTTATGATTTATCTTGGCAAATCTTTACATATAATATTCTCTAAATGTGAGCTCTCAGTTGCCCACATATACGGACACAACTAGCCTACATGGGAATTTCCAGACTGGTTTTGCATTCAAAACTGTTGCCGCAAAATCCAAAAGGACAGAATGTCTTGATCACTTTTTTGGAATTTGTATTTTAAATTTTGCATATCTCTATATTTTTGTGCATCTATTGTCTTTTCCCGCCGAGTTTAATAAAGCCAGCATTTTGTTATGATCACCTATAAATGAACAAACTTTTGGGATTGCATTTTATTGCTTTTGGTGCAATAAAATGGAGGTGCACATTTTTTAACGTAAACAATTTGGTACCTCATTTGCAGGTGTACTTTGCGATTAGATGTCTAAATGATTTCAGCTTCATGTGAAAAAAAATGGTTGGAATAAATTGCTCCTGCCATAAGTTGTGCCCTGAAAGTTGGAAGAGTGAAACCAGGCCAGCCTGAGAAGTGTCAGAGGACCTTAAAATATGTCAGTAAGATGCTCAAGTTATTTTAATAATATTTAGAAAGCAATAATTGCATTGGATTTCTGTAGCATGTTAAACATATATCTTTCTGAAATATACATAATAGTTATCTTGCATGAAATTTATTTTCAATAGTTCTATGAGCGAGGAGAAGGATAATTAAAAAGCAGAGCTCTAGGAAACTTGATGATTTCATTTCACAAGGATTTGTACAACCACTTCTTTATTTTTGTGTTGAATTACTCAAAGCGAAGCAACAGTTAGCTGATCCAAAGTCAGAAATCACGCCAGGCTCACAGTCCACATCTAAATGCAGACATTTAGATACATTCTAGTTAAGTTTGAAGCATGTAAATTAGTCTTGTTAAGGGTGAAATTAAAAGAATTCCAACAACAGATTAGTATTACTGGTTGAAAGAGTAGTAGTGATAAAATATTTCTCAAGTACCACAGAAAATATGGAAAAGAACTGAAGGCTTAGACACACTCACTAACAGACACAATTTGGGATTTTGCTAGTGCAAACAGGCATGCAAATAATTTTTCCAGGCCACTTTCCAAAAGCCTCTGAGAATACAGCCTTAAGTGAGTATAGTTTTTCGTGAAGGATACCAAACTGACAGCTTAAGAGCTGGAAAACTTAAAGGCAGGTATACAGTAAAAATATTCTTGTTAGTGAAAAAAAATAAATAAATGAACCAGTGATGGTAAAAATTAAATGAACTGGTGATATTTCCTTTCTGTGTTTATCTGTCTCTGTAGCATATGGCTTTTGTACTTTGCATGAATCACAATGAAGCATCAAATCCAAAAGTCAAGAGGAAAATTCGCTATATACTTAAAAAGAATTCACAAAAATGACTCTCTCTCTCTCTCAACTGCTCCCATTCAAAGGCCTGAATGAACAGGCTTTATAAATACGGGGTACTCATGGAAGCCTGCACAGCCAAGTATGCCTGCAACCAGATATTTCCTATGTGAATAACTAGACAGGGAATTTTCAAAGGCTTGTAGTAAGCAGTTTCAGCAGCAAATTCTCTCAGCCCTTAGTCACATGTTCCTTAAAAGGAAATCATTAGCAATCTAAAAATCCTTTCTTTAGTGTTTTCCAATGTATGCTCAGTGTACTGAGACACTCTGTAAGTGATACTAACCTATGCCTGAAACAGCAACCAACAAGTTTATACTTTCCTATAAAACACCATACATGTACACTGAAGATGTATTATGTCCCTAGCATGTTCCCCGGCCCATATCTTCCATGTCATTCAGACCCTACTTAATAGATGAATAAAGCCATATTCTAAACCATTTTAAAGTGGTCTTCTGAGCCAAGCACTCAGACTCAGGTTATCTCAATTCAATTCCCAGCTCTACCCAGGCTTCCTGTGAGACTCTGAGCAAGTCGCTTAAATGTTTGAGTTTCTTGCCTGTAAAACAGGATAAATAAAACTTCCTTTCTATAACCCTTCTTTTGAGTCTTATCTAGCAAGATTTTTCAGTTCTTTAGGTAGAAGGACATCCCTCAGGACATACTTCTCAGAAACAATCGTGTCTATAGAGTCTAAGGTCATTCATACCATGACAAAAACCTCTGACACATTGAATGAGATTGACTCTACTCTGATACCATTCCAACAGCCTAAAACTCAGTTAAGCTCTAACAGTGTCTTGCAATTAATTGTGGTCGATATTGAATACTTCAATGGAAAAATAATTCAGGAAATCATAGATGGCTTTTTGCTAACTATTTAAACAAAAGGATTATGTGTTTTAAAAGGAATCCGGTTGCCAATTTTAGTAGTGAACTGAACTCATCTCCCATATTTCCTATCTGATTGTTCAGATTTTTAAGTATATTGAACAAAAATCTCAAACTTTTGGTTTTTGTGTCTGTGTGTTTCACTAGTACCCACTTGCTACAAATAACCAGCAACACCAGAACTAGAAATGCTGTCAAACTGTATTTTTACATCTTGTTTTTCTAGTGACATGTAGAAATCATATGAATCTCTCTCTTTCTTGTGGTTTATATTGTCACCAGTTAGCCCCAATAAAAGCATGGTCTGATATACAGCTGAGCAGAATTTATGCAGTGTGTGTGTATGAAAGCAATAAGAATGTAACTAGATGTGCAGTCATACCACCCAGGATACTCAGGGTATCTGATAAAACTAAACTGCTGGAGTTTGGGGTGATGGTATAAATAAGTTGTAGCTATTTTTTAAATTCAAGAAATAAATGATGTAATAAAACTATTTTAAAATGGAAGATCATTCACAACAGATCTTTTAGAACACCTCCACTGCATAGAGACTTCAGTTTCTTCAATATAATAGATCTTTGATTACACTTTTGATTTTCAAATTGCTTTTGAACAATGAATGAATTAAGCAACTGTGCAATAACCACCTTTTCCATAACCATTGCTATGAATATTAACCTGATTTTATTGCATGTGCTCTTTCTCAACAGCAAGTAAGAAATGAGAGGAGTGCAAAGAAGAAAAAGAAAAAAAGGGCAGAACTAACAGACAGAGGAAAGAGGATTTCTCAAAGACATCCAATGTGTACAGAGATTTGTCACGCCTATGTATCTATTTCTCACCTTTGCACTATCTCACTCTATTTTACCTAAAATTTGCCCTCAATTAATTATATAATTAGCCATACGAAATTCATGCTCTTGTAACCATATAAGACTAGTACTACTTCCCAGTAAAAATTTCTGTCAGCATAAAGGAATGACCTATATAAATACTGTTTCTTTTATTATTCAGAACTTTCTTCAGTTTTGCACTTTTTCCCACCACTCTAGTTAATATTTCTGCATGTTTTTTTGCCAAAACAAATTCAATATCTTTGATGGTATGATGTGTGTATAATCCACTTGTGATTTTTCAGTTAAAGAAGTTATTCCAAACTCAAGGGTGTTAAAACTTTTTTCTACTGCTACTCCATATTTTCACTTATACCCCTGTGCATTCGCATATGCATTTTAAACACTTCTCTACAACACCAATAATCCCTCTTTGAAGTACTGAATGGAAACCAAAAGATCAGACATTTTCAGTTCATGACTTTTCTTTCACTCCAGGAAGCACTCAGAGATCGTAATTTGACAGAAATTTCCCTTGTCTTCCAGTCCTGAACTGTTTTCCACAGCAACATTTATTGCAAGTAGGTAGATTTCTTTTGGAACTGCTATCAGGTCACATTTCATATATTAGCCAATGACAGTGAATGTCTCCACTCCTTGTTTGCTCTGGAATTCAAACTGTTAAAATTATAAGGGATACAAGAAGTTTCACAAGTTCCAGGGCAAATACAGACCAATAGATTTGTGACTTCCAAGCATTTGATTACACTGTCTACTGAGGTGAAAGCTCCAACTGAAGCTTTTCCTGTGATTGGTTTACATATAAGGACTCATTTGGGATCCATTTTGGATTCTCTCATTCAACAACAGTCAAACAGCAACTGTTCCTGTGAAGGTAGAGATAAGAAACCCAACCTGTCTGAAGAACTCTGGAAAATATCCTTCACCTCAGCCTAGCTGTCTGCTTTCACAAAGATTGTGGGAATTTTGTTTTCTTTGAAACTTCTACCTTTCTATCAAATTCAGTGGAAATCAACCTATAGGCTGAAAAATTAGTGGTATATGCACCTTCACACACACAATACAGAATCACATAAAGCTCATTCCAGAGGGTATCAGGATAACAATACAAATCTGGTATCTTCCTTTTCTACTCAAATTACAAAACAGCTCTAGAAAGTGAAGTTTTTTGCCATTGTTTCTTGTACTAGAATAAGGTATCTTCACAGTACTGGCTATAATGCCACAGACAACATTTGAAACAACAAATTTCACAAGGAAACAGATTAGAGGTCCTACAATCTTGAAGTCCACTTCATAGTGCAGCCTGCACAATGGAACACCTCACTCGTCAAAGTGGTGTCTTCCTGCCCCAGGGCTCCCTCTTCTCCTTTCTCCTCCCTGGCACTCACTGCCATGTTTGCTCTCTCACCAGCTCTGGTGCCCCCTTTTCTATGGACCTATTTTACTCACTAAATTTGGGAGTGAATTCAGTCATATAGCTATGGATGACTTCACTTTCTGGTGAGATGAATGGAGATTTCAGGAACTGTAGGGCTTCCTGTCGTATTGAAAAATGGGTGTGATCTGGGAAGTATCAGTCCAGGAACTATAGAAAATGTAAGATGTCATAAACGAGTGAGTGTTGGGTAAAACAGTAACATAATATTTAAAGTTAGGTCTTGTTTAAATACAAGGGTTCAAAAGTTCTGTGGTGCCTGTGTAAGACTGAGCCTATGCCTACCTGTTTCTTACACAGGCCTGGATTGAGAGCACATTAAAACTAAGACTAGATCCCATATCAAGAGGAGACTGGGCTCTGCTCCACTCCTTTTACATCGAGGCTCTCCTTCCAAGAGAAGCTTGAGGAGCTGAGCACAACGGAGGTCTTGGTGCACACCAACACATTTCCCTCGGGGGATAACAACACCACCAGACTGTGGGACACAACTGTATTTTAGGCACATAGATGAGATATAAATCCAGAAACAGGACTTGGAAGCAGATAAATTCAGCCAACAAGAGGGAATCTAGAACTATTAGGCCAAAAGAAGCAGTAAATAAGTGGCTTCCTTTGAGAGTCACAATATAGTTTCTAAGATCCTTTTATGACATTATGCCCTTTTAAGCATTTAAGAATCGAAACAGATAGAAACCCCAATCATTCCTCAATTACACCACACTCTTCTCCTCTAATACTTCTGACTAGGAAGTTTGTCCAGCTTTCATAGTAGTAAGGTCATTGAATGCAGGTGTGTCATTATAAGGAACTGGACTGATGTGGTTACACAACTAGGAAGCTTTTACATTAGAAACAGAATTGATCATAAACCTATCAATGAATGTATGAAAAAAAGAGTACAAACTGTCAGGAGAAAATTATGGACCAGAGATAAAAATTAATAGTGAAGTACTTGACAAAGTGGCAGACTTTGCCCAGACCCAGATTGTACCTCCTTCCTAGGATACACAAAAATAGCTCTGTATATTTTAAGGCTAATTGTTTATAACTGTAAATTACTGAAAAATAATTTAAAGTTTATGGATTAAAAGTGGAGGCTACAGATCTCTCTCAAACCCTCTTTAGTGATACCCTAATGAAATAAAAGCACTTTTGTTGCTGGTAGGTTGGTTAGAACACTTGCTCCTACAGTACGGAGGAATATGAAAAGGAAGGAATGAGGTGAAACTTATTTTCAAAACATATAATTTAAAGTCTCCATGCATCTAAACCTTAATTGCTTTAGTGGGTTCCATAAATTTAATTTAGACAGGACTATTGTGAACAAATTCATAGTATTGCCACTGGAAGTTTAGAAAGCATTAGTTTCACAAAACTTGTTGTGGATGAAATGGAAAGCATTTTAATTAAGCCTCACTAGTTCAAACATAACAAAGGGAAGAACCTGAGAGCTACAGCATGTGACAGACTGGCTGTTTCTTTAGAGCAGAATCTCCCAGTAAGATCTTCCTTCAAATTGTGCAGCATATTCAAAGTAAACTACAGACAAAATTCTAACATGAATTTGCAGAAAACATGTAGGGTAAGATGAAATATGTCACCAGAAACGAAATCTTTTCCATTCTGTTTTCCTTGACATGTGCAGACCCTCTACAAGAAGGAAAGACAGTATTTTGGTCAGTACCCAAGACTCTGTTTCCATGGGAAGAATGTTCATATCCAGAACAAGTAGTTTGATAAGCAATGTAATTTATGAATGCTTGTTTCCCATGGTTTTGCATGAGATGCAAACTCAGAGTTTTGCTTCTCTGCTGTCTTTGAAAGCATAAGCTTAGATCAGAACTTCTCCTGAAGTTAGGGAATTTTAAAATCTCTTTCCTGAGTACATTCTTCGATTTATAATATGGGGAGAGCTTAGACTCTTTATTTTAGCCTTTACTTACATGGCAACTTAAAAGGGTTAATCAGGGCCACTAACTTTAATGACACTTAAATGAACGCAATACCTTCTAGCCTTCTTCCTACATCTCCAATGTGGTTACCTAATTATCTAATGTGTACAAAACCTGTTCAGGTGGAACTGTGATAGGCACTCTTACACAATCAGAGTAAAAAACGTTTTGGTTTTGGGGATTGTTTGTTTTTTTTTTTTCTTTAAGATGAAATGCTATGATAAACATAGGAAACAGGCTAGCTGACTCTTTGAAATTCGCATTCATTACTACCATTTTATGAAAGTGAGCTGCACAATCTCCCACAAGACAAAGGTGGCTGTTTGTAAATACAGAAAAAGATCTAAGAAGTGGGAGGATTAGTGTAACACTGAGTCAAACCATTCAGGTAGCACGATTCTGAGACAGAAGTGTTGATTATTCCTTCTTTCTTCAGTAGACTGATACGCTACTTTTACATGATTAACATTTCATTCTGGTAACCAGACAACAATGCAGCAAAAGAATAAAAGTTCATTCTTAGCTGGAAACAGTGAGTATGAGTTCATCTTCTTTTTTTCTATTGTAAAAAAAAAGCTAAGTTAAGTACTGTGAAGCCATGGCTTTAATACTCTCCACAGCTCTTCACAAAAGCCTCAGTGAAATCTGGGTCCCGTCATAGCATGACAAGAAGATAATCTGTGTGGGACCTTCCTTTCTGATTAGGAGGTGCTTTCTCTTAATCAGATGGAAAGAAAGTCTCTTGGTAAGGAACCCCTCCTCCTCCAGAGAATGGATACAAATCTTTATAGAAAGGCTTAGGCAGAATCTGCGTGGAATGCAGGTTAAACCATTTTCCCTGGGCCTTATAACAGCACCAAATGCCCCTGCCTCTATGTAGCTCCTTAACTTCATCCAAAGCAGAATTTTAATCCAGGCAAGATTTCAACCTGTGATATAGCCTTTTGTAGCATTAACATCTGAATGTTCCTGGAACCTGCAGTTCATCACGTGTTATGTGTTTTGTCATCTCTAAGGAGAAAGGAAATAAATGGGTGACTAAGCTTTGATGGCTGTAAATCTATTACCAGGATGAAGGCAGAGGTACTGTTTCTATTCTGAGCAGTTATTCTTGATTTGCACAGAGGTAAGTAGGATCTGGGGCAGGTTTGTGACTTCTATCCAACCAGAATTCCTTTATTTAGTGAAAAGAAACATAAATTAACTAAATATTGACTTTTTAAAAATCCATCTTAATAAATTCTAAGGAAGCTTTGCGCTTCCTCTTCTTATTATTCCCTTCTTCGGCATGAAAAAGCCTTGAATGGAAAGAGTAGATAAAACGAGAGTCCAACATCCCATTCTAGTGATACATTGTCCATTCCATTCTTCTCAGAAAGAAAGAATGGATATCTTTCATTTAAAATAGTACCTCTAAAATCTTTAATTCCTCATACTGCTAGAGCATTGTTTACTCTGGGGTGATTTAAAACATTTAAAAGTTTGCAACTAGTTTCATTCTTAGCATTCTGCAGCCTGTAGTTTGTACATTCACAATCTTCCTATATGTACAATGGAAGCTCAAAGAATAACATCTGATTATTTGCTCTGTTAATTCTATGAGGATACCTATTATGTTGCCTAGATTATATAATGGGTCAGAAATAATGGAAATAGAGAAAAAAAATTATTTCTCTAATAGTTTTAATTACAATTTTTTAATGTAGAGACTATAGGCTTCACTTGAAATTTCCAAAACAATTCTGATAATAATTATATTGGAAATATAATTGTAATATAATACAATATTATATAATAGTCTATTGGTTCTGAAGGTGGCCACTTGAAGAAAAATTTATAATACGGTTATCATACAAAAATTACAGGGCAAAGAAACACAAAACATTCCTTAGTTTACCATCCTAGTCTTGAAAAGATTCAGTCTTGCTTCTAATGCTAAATGAAGAAAAAAGTCAAATTTGGTTGGTTCAGTTCCAATTTGAAAGAACATATTTACATCTGTAACATTAGACAGTGACTAATCTCACACAGATTTCATAGGATCTATGACAAAGGGGTAATGTCTAAAATTACCTGTACAAACTCTCTATATAATGTTGGAAGCAGCACTCCATTAACATGCACCAGTTTCAATTTTTCTAAATTTTATCCTTTTAACATCCAAAGGCTTGTCTGGATCCAAAAAGCAAGGTGCTTCTATTGAGGTCACTCTATAATTACTACTGTTGTTTCATTTTTCACAAAAGTACAGGCACCATGTCCTGAGCACAGGCTACGAGCTTTGACACCACACGTCCAAAAGCCTTCTCTTTTGCCATGTTGAAGCCTGTTCAGCTCATGACCCCACAGAGCAATGGGAAAACATTTTTCCCCACCTGTTTGGGTTCTGATTTTAAAAGGATTAGTATGTTCTGATCAAGAAAAATCAAATAAGCTGCCTGTTTTATAAGAAGGTTTCCTGTTTGTTTCAGAATGGGAAATAAGCCTGAAACCACATAGTATTTTGTGCCAAAGTGGCTTGCAAATGGCGACCACAATATTTTCAAACTTGTTGCACTGGAGCAGCTCATCTTTCTCTCAAGGTAACAACAGAGTTTGGCAACACTGGAAATAACTATGTTTTCCACACTTAAAATAAATAAATAAATTACATCACTCTGTGAAATGGTTGGCCTATTCTCCACAGAGAATGCCAACTGCCAGTAGTACAGGAGTGACCCAAGCCTCATATCAGAAAAGGGGGCAAAATCCTACTTCTTGTATGGAGCAGCATCACTAGACCACGCAGAAGGCACCATTAAAGGTCTGCTGGTTCTAAACACATATTCAAATATGTAGTGAGAGGCTTATAAGAAGTGTACAACACTAGACATATAATTAGGTAAATATTAATATGCTTTACATATGCTGAACCATTTATCTGGACAATATTAATTATCATATTTACATAAATGCCGTTAGAACTGAGGATGTGAAACAAGGAAACACTGGGAAAGAAGAGGAAGACATTGGAGAAGCAATTTCTCTGCACCTTTTGGAAAACCACCTTTCCATGAGCTTAAGAAATGATTACTTTCACTGTACATCTGAAATAAAATGAACACACTTCTTGTTTTATTTTTGGTGCCAGCAGGACCTTTAAAATGTCTATTTTACACAGAGAAATAACACCCTTGTAATTTTAATGTATGTTTATGTAAAATGAAAGTGGCAGTTCCGTGTTAATAAACCTTGCTTAGGAAAAAAAAAAAAAAAAAAAAATCAGTTGCTGAACTATGGTGAGTAATTAGCCCCTTAGCATCCCCTTTCTCCAGGACTGCTTCCTCCTGAGCTGGCTCTTTTAAATAGCTCCAGTCCTGGCTGCCTTTGTTGAGCTTGGAAATTGTGCACATATGAGAGAAATTAAGCCCTCATTTAACAGGGACACATGCCTGTCAAGTCCAGAGGAACAAAGGCTGGTCCCTGGGGGCTACTCAGCTCCCTGAGGCTGCCACTCATTCTGTTAGCAATGCTTACCCTTTACAGATTGTGTATAAAACCCAATAAATCATTTCATCTGCTCTGGTTAATATACACATGAGGCTGAGACTTTCTTCAAAGTATTTTTTTCTTTTGCTTGCAAGTCCGTTCATTTATTAAGAGGTGACCAATGTTTGCTAGGGAGTAGCCAGGTTTTTTACCTTTATATAATAACATTAAGGTCTGTGAAGTAAACCTGAAACATTTACTGTGAGAAATAAAGACATTTGATGCTACATCTATTTCACATGGGAAATGTCTTATTACTCTTTAATGGTCAATAATCATCAGTGTCTATTGTATAAATTACTGTTATATTCTGTTCCTCCTAAAGTTACATCTGAAATGTATGCATATTTAAACAGACAGTAAAAAAACAGGGTAAATAAAATGACAGATGTGTAGCCTTGCCTAGGAAAAGAGTCTTTTATCAATTAAAACAAACGAAACAGGAAAGTAATATGAGGAAATAATTTTAATTTTCTTCTTTATAAAATGTTATCACAAAGATGCATCTATACTATCCTGGATAAAAGAAACCAAAAAAAAAAGGACTCTGATGATAAAAAGAAACAAAACAAGCTACCTCCGAGCACTCTAGGGTGGATGGGCACCATTATACCCAAATATAAATGCACACACAGAGCAGAGGAATTTTTTACAGTGAATAAAAAAAGCAAAATGAAATGCTGTCATTTCCACGTGAGCTCTTTTTGTTTTTAAAAAGAGGGCCTAATTCTGTACTTCTAGTATTAGACTGACATAAGTGGAGAGAAAATGAACACCACCAGCTGAGGAAATGGCACCCTGCACTGCATTCAATGAAACAAAACTCTAAGTTGAGCAGGAGTTTTTCCTTATCCTTGAGTGTAGGATTAAGCCAATGAAGACAAATTAGCGGTGTAGAATAAAAACAAAATGAAGTGCAGAGTTGCATCTTCTTTCCCAAAAATGGTGAAAGAAATATTTCAATGCCTGCTATTAACAGGGATCTTTTTTGGTTTGTCCACTGGGCAATTTTTAACTAACACACTGAAAGCGTGCCCTTTCTCAGGCAACAATATTACACTTTGTGTTTCAAACCACAAAGTAAAGAGGGTTGACTGTTCTGACAGTTTTAATCCTGATGATACTGGGAGCCCCAAGTAAAAAGAAACTGGTACAGCATGGAGTTTTCCCTGCTCAGCAGGAAGAGAAAAAGCAGTTCTGGATTTGATAAGTAAAACCAGATACAGTCAATGATTATATGCTAAAGCCTTGCAATTATTGGGAAACATCAGTGGTCCAATGAACTTGCATGTGAGTGGGGTCTTTAAGAAGACCTTTCTCCCATCTTGTTAAAAACACCTCTACGGTACAACAGTCATGAATAGTGCGCCTTCCACCACTGTTGGAGGCGTAAAGAGACATCAAGACTCCAGGTCCCATTTATATATTTAAAAAAAACCAAAAAAACCAAAAACCTTGCATGTTGTTATCACTGATATTTTGTGCAAATTTGTGTCAACGTAGCAAGGAAAACTGCCTGACCGGATCATGACCTCAATATGAGGTGCTTTGCAAATAAGAATACATAGTCCCTTGTCCTCCAAGATCTGCCAGTCAGAAGAAACTATCGTAATAGTAGTTCATCCTAGTTAAAAATAGTAAACACAGTTTAAAAACATTCAACCTTAGACTACACTCAAAGGCTACAGTTCAGTGTATATTAAAACAAAAATATTAACAAATAATTACCTTATAAAAACAATTTCCTGTAAAGAAAACATGATACTAGCATGCCCCTGCAATCCTAAAAGTGGCAGAAATGCAATAACTAAGCTAGCTCTTAGGAATAAAAAAACGTATAATGCAATGTACATCTACATTGTTCAACTTAATAGGGATCTACAGCTTCTCCCTCACCATATATACATAAAAATATACATTTCTGAATAATTAACTGAAAAGAAATCAAAAAGGTAAGAGACTGGGTCTGCTATGCAATTCTAATAGTCAGGAATGATTCTGTAAGTATAAGTAAATGAAAAGTAAGCCCTTATCCGTAAAAATAAGCTTGTCATTCTCGAAAGAATCTGACTAAACCTAATTTATGTGAGCAAGGATTGGGTGCAAATTCAAATCCCTGGTGCAAAAGTCACAAGACAAAGGAAAGACTTTCATTTCAGAAGAATTTAGTTCATTCCTCAATACCTGTAATTGATTTACCCGGTTAACAGAAGATCTGTTTCTAGAGCAGGCCATAAGCAAGCATTACCCAGGCTGGTTTTTCCCCTTGAGCAAAAACGATCAGTAACTCTGAACCACTTTATCCACCTACTCTTTACAGATCAAAATGCAGAACGTTGCCGTGAAAACAAGGGAGAATATGCAAAGGTGTTATATGCTATGTATGCCACTGACATAATACTTTAATAGGATATGCTGTAATTTCCTGCAATTAATATCTTAGCAGAGCAATAAAGGCTTTTTTCCAAAATTATACCATTGCGTTTACAACACTAAAATTAATGTTGTGTCAACCTTTCCATTATAAGCCCCCTTTTTCAGAGGTTTATAACTTGGCTGGAAAAATATATTCTGGCCTAAAAAGTCGCATGCAAGATCTCCATTTAGGAGTAACCATTTCTGTCAACTAAAAAACATTATTTAACGGCTGTTTCAAATAAGTTTTTTGAAATCTAGGCGTTCTTGAAACAAAAATTTTTTCTCTCTGCACAATAAGTCACAGTTCAAAGGATGTTACACAGCCATGGAAGTCGCTCCATATCTGTGAGGAAAATACATGGATTTGGCAAACTACAAAGTTAATCAGTGAGAGTAGGCCCTTCACTTGCCTCTTTCTGTGTGACAATGGCTATATGTGGTCAGCACTTGTCCACATGGGAGACTCAAGCTAGCTGGAAAGATTTTCATTGAGGCAGAGCTGTGGGTGAGAGGAAGGAACAAATATTTCTCTGGCTGGCCAAAGTGGATTCACTCTGGCTAAAAGCTCCATCAGAGTAAATTAAAGGCTAGTGGTAAGTTAACAGAAAGTCATGATAGAAAAGACAACCAAAACATAAAGAGAACCACCCCATGAATTCTGAAACAAGATTTCAGGATTGTCATCTTTCACATAAGAACTAGATCAAGTCACTTAGGAAATTTAACTTAGGTGCTTAAATTAGGAACCTCGTTGTCTAATCAACAGAAGGTAATTCACAGCACCTGGACTGCTTTATATATGGAGCCAAAAGGTCTAATTCAGTCACCCAAATTAGATATCTAAAATTAGATGCCCCCAAATATCTATATGCTTTTTATTCTGCCTCAAAAGAGTGTTGTGAGGATAATACACTTCAGCTTATGAGACACTCAGATATGCAGTTACAGAGGAGATGAGTATCCTGAAAATATATCACCAATAAAATTCAATGAGATGGAAAAGCTAGAAATGTGATAGTGGAGTTCTTCATACAAATCACTCGTTGTCAGAGTAAAAAGCAAGTGCCGTACCTCCTCCCCTGAGAAAAGTTTCTTTCTATATTTATACTATATAAATTGCTTCGTCAAATAAGGGATCTCAGTCTCTGCTTAGGCTATTAGGCATACATTGCACTATCAACTTTATTTTGTTAGCTGTAGCAAGTACCCACACAATTGGTTAATCTACCTGATCTAGATTTTAAACTAACTGTATGTTCCTCCAACTGGTTAATCTTATTTACAGAATAAAAATGACTAACACATTAACTTAAAATAAAGTTCCCTAACTCAGAAGTGCCCTTCCATACTGTGGGGTGGTGATGTGTCTCAAGATGGATTTCACACTTCACCATCAACTGTGAATTTCTTTGCTTTTATTATTTGGTGTTACAACTTTAATGTTTTCTTAACATACTGTCATTTTGGGTGGGTGAATAAAATGAATTCAGCATTTCATAATGCACCATTGTATACTGTTTACATCATTTATTTTCTTTTTATTGAATGATTACAAACTTCAATTTAAAATTAATAACATTTTGTGGGAGTTACTGCATGTGAATTAAGTGTGGTGATGTCAGTGCATCCCTCTGGAATTTAAAAGATATTTCACTGTGTTATATCATGTGCCGCACAGTATATCAATTTTTATTTCCCATCCCTCAAGTGTGGAATGCACACTGTGTAACTTCTTAGATTCTCAATATAGACATAATTTACCCAAGCTGTGCAAATGCCCAACTTGCTGAAGATGATATATACAAGATTCATATAAAAGACTGGTTCTTTCAAACAAGGAAAAGTCTTGCATATAACAGAAGCCAATACATTATCTAATTATTTGGGAGGAAGGGGTTCTAATGTAACAGACAAAAGGAAATAGGGTGTAAGCTGCAGTCATAAACCAGTTTTTCCATACTTTAACAATGACTTTAAAATTAGATAGGTAAATTCCAGGCA
Source organism: Calidris pugnax (assembly GCF_001431845.1). Lineage (NCBI taxonomy): Eukaryota > Metazoa > Chordata > Aves > Charadriiformes > Scolopacidae > Calidris > Calidris pugnax. The sequence goes on along the minus strand of NW_015092181.1, from coordinate 1,061,783 downwards.
AGGCCATTCACCTTTCCTTGAGAGCTATGCTTTGACATTTTTGTGAGCGTCTGGATTAGCTGGTTGCATAAAACAGTGAATATTTGAAATATTCATTCAATTTGTTTTTACATATATGCCACCAAATGTATACCAAATGTTTAACAGCATCTGGTTCGCTCATTTACTGGTTTACATACTACTACTTTCTTTATGTGAATTCATAATTCCTGAATGCATTCAAAGAGCAAAGCACTTACTTTCTTCTTGCTGTCATGACATTAGATATATTTAAAATAAATTTTTATGCTCAAATTGATTCAGTAATACACTTGCATTCTGGAGCATTCCCACAATTACAACTAAAACACATTTTGATTCTTTAGGTCAGGATTTAGTCCATCTGGTAAATTTAAGATTTTACTATGAGATTTCAGAAAGTACTTTACCATTTATTTGCTAAATGCTTTTGGCCTTTTTATGTGGGGCTGTACTTCATCATTTTCTTCCAAATATCTGCTTCTGCAGACAGAAATTTTGACCTCTGATATCATCACATTCCAGTCTTGCCTGTATATCTGAATATCTCCATAAATCATTTCAATACGAACATTTATTAACTATTTTCTTTATTCAGTATTTCCTGGTGAGTGTGTCAAATAGCGTGGGTTTTTTTTTTAAAAAAAAAAAAGAAAAAAAATGCAAATCCTTATTGTTTTCCCTCTTGGCCTTCACATGGTTGTCAATCACAAAAATCATCACTGAAAAAGTAACTAATTAGAAATGAAAGGCCAATATCTTACGCAGTTTCTGTCAGTGCTGGGATATGTTTCAATGTAATGCTGATGTAAGACCTGAAAAGGAGATGGTATGCCCAAAAGGTTGACCATTTTTTCCAACAACATCTATTTGTCTGGTAAAATAAATTACATCCCCTAAAATCTCTGCCTCATTTATATCTTTGATATTCCAACCACAATACTAATATTCCAAGTCCATCCTCATATGAGGTGCTCAATTCTGCAAAGCCTACTTATGTGAGTAACACTTATATAAATGTCATCAAATACTGGCTATGCAAGTATTACTCAAGCAAATAAGACTTCACAGGATCAGCCCTGTTTGTAGCTTGCCAGTTGGCTCAATTTCTGCTCCCAGTTATCCATTCTTGTTTGGGTACGTGACACTTAGGAAGGAAACTGGTTTTCTGTGCTGGAGTGCATACTGCATTATTATTGCATTAATAGAAATATTGCAATATTACAAATACATTGCATTACACAGACTGACAGAGGAGGTGATGCGGATGTGTACTACCAGAGAAATAGCACCAGAGGGGTTCACCGTGGCATAATCTGTGCCAAACTCTTTGGGATGTAGATGAGGGTGTCTGGACCAGCAAGCACTGTGTCTGCCACAGCACGTCGCTCCACACTGGGTTGGAAGGGGCAGACCACCAGCTGAGAGTGACCCCTGGGCAGCAGTACAGGTGGGCAGCAAATATTTGCTTGATCCTCTGCTGTTATTCAGGAGCTGGTTATAATCTGTCCCTAAATTAACAGGGCTCAAATCTGAGGCCCTTCTGTAAGCAGAGGCTGTAGAAGGAGTGTTTGGGCTCAATCGAATCAATGAGATTTTAGCCCCTGGCTTTGGCAGAGGCACGGCTGAGAGCAAGCCCTTAAGCCACTGGCAGCAACGCAGCGTGCCCGGAGCAAACGAAGCAGCAGGACTTGAACCCTGGGAGGCTGGATGTGTGTGCCTTCATTTCCAATTTTAAAACAGACGTGGGAGGGGGAAAGTGGGAGGGCAGCTACTATCATTTTTCTGCACCGACATGAGCCTGAGAAACAATGACATTTACTTCGGTTTAACTAATTTCCACCCATCAGATCATGTTCGGCACCCGTGTGCCAAAGTCCTATTCTTCAAGTCTGTTGAAATATCACTTTCCGAAACATGTGTGCTAACATTTGGCCAACACCACCACAAGATCATTTTATTAACTTGTAGCTCATTTCATAGACTGCTGCTCATGTTGCTAACATATGCTATTCTACCATTTACTGCTCTATAATTAGAGAAGTCATATGAAAGGCCTAATTTCTGCATTAAATACAATTTGTTTAGACTCATGTAGGCGAAATAAAGCTATTTAAAATAAAAAAAAAAATACAGAGAATTAGAGAACTGCAAGAAAGTTAATTTAACTCTCAGGAGGTCACAGTAAAAATTTTTAAAAACCCACTCCTTCACCTCAAGACTGCAGACAGCTTTAAGGATTGTGTTTAGAGTCAAACCCAGAACTGCTTCCTGATTTGCCAGGATAAATCTTGTTTTTGAGGCTGAGGACCTCGGGAGCAGAGCAGCCAGCAGGATCCTTGCAAATGGGGTACCACGCTGCAAGACCAGAAGCCTAGAACTAACACGGGTGGGGTGAACCTTTAGTACAGCATATCTTTTGGCTTAGGCCATCACCATGCTGTCATAACGAAGCATTTTTAGTATGAAAGAAGCTGAATAAAGGATAGGGAGCATCACAGGAATATTTATTAAAGCACGGGCTGCTCAAAGAAGGTAAGGATCCCACATCAATTCTCTTCCCACACAGCTGACAGAGAAAATTCTCAAGCCAGCCAGCCACGAAGATGGCTTTTGTTGGAAAAAGCTGTCCTGTAGTAGACCTTTTGCTTGGGTAATTATCAAATAAGGACTTTAGAACTCATTAATAAGCCACCGTGTAATAATAAATAAAATATGAAACATTTGACTTTGATGTTTAGCATATTTGTCTTCCCTCCATTGGATCAGTTTCTGTCTTTGCTAAGCAAGTTATGAGCTGGACAGAAGCGCTGATGCCAAGTCCACAGCAGAGCCCCATGGATTTAACCCAATGATTTAGCAGCCAGCTACAAGTTACAGGCACATAACAGCATTTCTCTCTTCTATGTGCATGCAACTGCATGGCAGAAGGAAGTTAGAGATAGATTTCTTTTTTTTTTTTTTAATACTGAACTGTTAAAAAAAAAAAGAAAAAAGAGAAAAGATACCAATGACATCTAGGAACCAATTCATAGGCAAACTGAAAGTTCAGGAAAATGTATCCTTTCTACTGTATATTAATAAACTGCAGCTATAGTTTATTAAGCCACCACAATAATTTACAATTTTTACTGCCATAATCTTGACTGCTTATAAATTACAGTAGTTTTACCTATTCTTTAATCCAGAAACATCATTATTAAAATGTTTGATGCAGGCTACAGTACATCCATCATTACTTGTAAAAGTTAATTAGATTAGATAAAAGAAATAATTAGATTTGCATTTTTATCCTGGTTTTAAACTTCCAAAGAAGATCACAACAGTGTGCCTGTGGGCAATTAAAAACAGCATACACTAGTGAAATATAAAGGCAAATAAAGGTCTGTTTTTCCTGGCTAATTCATGATTGAAGATACAATTACAAAATATTTTAAGGGTTTGCTGAAGCTGGGGGCTATTCCTAGACTTCTAAGCTTTGTTTATAACTCTTGCTCTCTTTCAAGGGAGTATCTGATCTTCATAGCCTGCCAATAGAAGTATCAAATTGCTTTCAATGGCTTTATTTGGTCCTGTGCAGAGCTTGCTGGAAGGGGATCAGTTTCATGATCAATACCAAAAAAAAAAAAGAGAATAAAAAAAGGTGGGAAAGAATATTCCCTAGTGCCAGAACAGTAGCATTGCAATTGCTTTTTGCTTGTCAATGCTAAATACAGTTTACAAAGAGAGACAACCTCTACATTTTACAAAGAGAGACAACCTCAGAGAGCGTAACTGAGCTGACAATAACTAGATTCCAGCTTGTGCATTTTCAGCAAGCTCTCTGCAAGGAGCTTCAACCTGTCTCCAAAAGGCAATAAATGAAAGGTTTGGCTCTTTAAAATTGGAGGTCAGGTACATACTTAATGATGAAGCATATCTTTAAATCTATTTCTACTATTATTATCCTAGCAAAAAATTAATTAACCAGGTCGGGGAGGCCATGAAGGCTAATGTGGAATGTAATTATTCCTGATCTTTAGACATGTACTTCACATAAAGAGATAGTCCTTATTCAGCTCACCAGGTACCTGAATTGTCAGTAGTTAATCATGGATAAGAAGAAAGACTCATTGGTTCAGCCTCTTAAGTTTTAAGTATGATTCAAATTATTCCCATTCAAGGACAGTTTAAATAGTTGTAATCTTTATGTTACACTGTTCTTTTGTTTGTTTACTATCACAGTAATCATGTTCACTCTTTTTGACTGAAACAGAAAATGCAAGAACATTAATAGGATACTACAACAGTATGAATGTATAGATTAAAAGTAGAAAAAATACTTTTAGGAATAACTTCTAGTGGCTGAATTAAAACAGAATACTTCTGAGAGCCAAGGAAGCCAGTCTTTCTATGCGATGGAAATCATACCAAGACAAACGAAAAGAAAATGCTCTGCAACAGCATTGAGCACAGTACAGAGGAATAAGGTGAAGGGAAATGGACAAAAGCAGTTTGGACCAGCTCTCATTGTAATACCCATGGCAAGTTTTTCAGAAAAGCTCAACAACCAATGTCCTTTTTGAAGATTTCAGCCACAATTTAGGACTCGCTCTAATGAAGCCTTCCCTCCAGAGGATGGAAGCCTTCAAACTTGCATCCCTTAATTCCCCCCCTCCACCGTAGGGAAATCCTGGAGCAGCATGCTCCAAGTGTCAGTGTGATACAACCCCTTACTCAGTTGGATGTGGTGGGGCCAGGGGCAATCCTGAAGCCTCAATCTGAAAGGACTGAATTCTGGCAACGAGACACTGAATTCACAGGGAGTTCAGGGCCTCAAGAAGTTCTCAAGCTTGGAACAGTTCTAGAGATGCAAATCTTCCCTTTTTCCAATGTAGTCTTGTCTTCACAACGTACCACCAAATTCCTACTTTAAACAGCTTTTCCCCTTATCCTTAGATGTTTTCCCTTTCACAGCACAGGCTAAGAGATGTCCTTGAAATAGTCTCATTTTGTCCTTTCTACTTTAAGAAATCATACTTGTTATTAAAACGAAAAAGAAAGTTCTTTTGCAAAATCTGAATCAACCTGGAGACTGACTGTGAGCCCTTACTTGCCCTACAGTATTTTCTCAGCTGTATTTCAACTAAAAGCAATGATTTGTCTGCACAGCTTTGCAGAATGAAGGACTTAATTTGGCACACTAGATTTTCTCCCATCTCCGTGGACTCCTCTGTAGAAGAGTGTTTATGAGCATTAAAAACATTTGAACTGAAAACTAATAATACACTGCATTTATTTGAAAATTTTCATTTAACATCCTCAAAATGTTACATTTGAATTGAGGAACAGGAAACAATTTGCCAAATTTCAGATAATCTAAGCCAGAACTGAGAACAACTCCAGATTCCCACTACCTTTAGCCAACAGACAAAACTGCTTTCCCCAACATGCACACCCTGAAAGTAACATTAGCTTCACTCAGAAAACATGAGACGATTATGCAGAACATTTAATGACCTCAGTAGTCTTGAAATACCTATGTTGTTTTCATATGCTAAGCCAAGCTAATGTCCTCTTTGCTCATAGACTGTTGACAAAGTTTTGGATGTATAACAAGTCTGGAGTAAGGTGCTCCATTAAATGGTTTAAAAACAAACCAAAAAAAAAATCAACTAAATGAAATAAGGTGTTAAAATCATTAAATAAACAAATAATATACAGCATAATGTAAATAATAAATATCAAATAATGAAAATTATCAATATATTAACCCAGTAGGTATCCAGGGAAAGATGGTGTTAAAATCATTAAATAAACAAATAATAAATAACAAATATCAAATAATGAAAATTATCAACATATTAACCCAGCAGGTATCCAGGGAAAGATGGTTTTTTTATTTAATATGGATTATTTCTACTTATATACATAGTTGACAGAAATCTTGTAAGCCCCATCTAAAGTAATTTCTAATTGTTTAAATGGCCAAATAAACTGGATTCACCTATTCACAGAAATTATTGTTTGAGAATTAACACTGTACCTCAGAAGATGACAGTGGTACACTGTGTACGTCTTGCGATGAAAACATTGCATCAGCAATGCCCCACTCCTGTATCCTGGAGAACATACTGTACTTATTTCAAGTAGCTGTGCCATGAATAGGCCCATGCCCAGATGGAACCAGCACCTGTGCTACTTATATTTTGTAATCTTTTCAAAAGGGGAGTGGCAGGGAAGAGTACTATTGTTTCTCCGAGCATACAAAGTATAGATAAGAATCCACACCATTTCATATAAGTAGTGGCTGTTTGCTGAAAAGGGTTGCTCAAGAGTGCATAAACAAAAGCACCTTCTGAATAAAACCAAGTTAGTTATTGGGGATGCAGTTCCGAATTCTACCAAGTCCAAAAACCAAACTGAGAATTTCAGCGTTTATTAGAAAATTGATTTTTTTCCCCTCAAGCCACGGAGAGCATGATTCACCTTGTCTCACTTCAGATCTCTACATTACAGGCATCGGCATCCTTATCCTTTATAGTTAATGGAGAGAAACAGCCATTTTAGGGAACAATTCATCTGACGTATTTTAAGTGTCTACTTTAGGACGAGATGAATTGCATCCTAAAACTATTCACTCTGCTTCTCTCTGTTCACTATAAAAACAATCCGGATAATTAATTGAGGCAGTGTCTACACTGCAGTTACCTACTTGTGATATGATGAATTCCACCCAGAGTCACCAGTGAGACTTCACTATCGGTACTGGGACGAGGCTGGGAGGGGACCTGGGAGAACCAGCACAGCACTGTCTCACCTGCCTCCTGGTTTACCTCCATCCCACCTATAGCCCTTAGGGAGCAACAGGTCTCAACAAACTGCAACACTCATAATCAATTCAATAGCAACAAACCTATTACAAACTGCAGAGGTGACTTGGTACCTAACTTGTCTCCCAAGAAACTCCCGATTAGCAAACCTGACACAGAATTAAGAAAGTACAAATAAACAAAGAACCACTTGGCTCACAAACAAATGGACTATGTAAACTGGTACTTAGCCTAAGAAACAATCTCCTAACAAACCTTTTTCAGTAATCTCCATGTAAGATCGATATATGTTTGAGATGACAACAGCCCAACGTGTCTAGTGCTTCACACTGGAGTCTACAGTGTTCCTTGGGCAATGAGATGCCCACTACAAATCTGGCTAACCAGCTGGGAAAGCAAACAGTCCTAACTGCCTCAAATACACTGATTAGATTGATATAAATCTAAAAGAAGATGCCAAATTACTGAGGAACTACGGAATAAGAATAGTTTATATTGGCAAGAATTTTTAAACAAATACAGGGAAGAATCACCAAGAAATATTTTAGCCCTCATGAACAAAACAATCATTAAAACATTTCTTTGCAATATACATTTAGGAAAGGACAGGAAAGAAAACGTGTGGAGGGTTCGGTGCTATGTGGGATGAAAATGGGGAATGAACAAGAAACTGAACCTGCAACCTCTTCTAAAATGAACCTGCAACCCGTTCTAAGACTGTTTTGGCAGAGTTAGTGGAAGGGTAAAGCTACTGGAAAGTATTGAGTGAACTGAAACATAAAGTACCTTTAAACTTTTTACTACAGAGCACAATACTTAGTAAAACAGCCACATTCTCCAAATAGGAACAGAAATTACCTGGTCATGATTCCTCTTTCTGTTTCCTAATTTTTAAAGGAATTTTAAAAGTTAGAAATTTCTCATGCAAATAGCTGTTCTTTTTAACAGACTCAGCTATGTTTCAGTCTTAGCTTTTAAGCAAAGATTTTTGATATGATTCTTTGGTTTTTGAAGCCAGATTTGCAAATAACACTTAGAGAAGATGGTGTATTTTTTCCTTTCACTATTCTTACATCTCTTGCATCCTTTATGTATGTCTAACAGGAACATGGAGTCTTCCGATAGCCAATGACAATACTAGTGCTTTAAAATTCAATTCTGTCTCTCATCCCACATATCAACACATTTATATATGTTAATTAAACTCCTTAAAGCGTAACTGAAACTGCATTATGATATTTGCAAAAGCATTTGCAAGCATTCCTTTGGGATGAGGGAAGGAAAAACTTCAGGTTTGGCATCTAGTAACACAGTAATCAGCTGATTAAGGAAAAAACCCGATAGTCCAAGCTTATAAGAAATGACTGGCAGCACAATCCTCTGTCAGACCAAACCAACATATTTAAAGCAAAGAACAGGCCCACGGAAATAGTTTCAAAAAAGTCCAGAAACAGAGGAGGTAATACAGTGATGTCAACAATGCCTGTACCTACATATCACTCCCTACCCACACATATTAGTGCAAAATTAAACCTGATTTTGAGTAAAAGTACAGATAATGGAATACCTCTAGAATACTTTCAGATCCACAAAGCTACTCCAAAGGTGTACAGGAGCCATATACCTGTGGGTCTGTGTACACAAACAGACTGGTCACAGGGACTTAGTACGTCTCAAGGTCTAGTATCCTATTCTATAGCTGCTTGCTTTAGTTAATGAAATGGAAAACCATTCTTCTAAGCTTCTTATAAATTTTGTCTTTATAGAATAAGGAATACTATAAACAATGATTGAGACTGTGCTTTTACCTCATTTAATACAAGTCAAACTGCAGATTTCAGAATTAAACTATAAGATTTAAGAAATAGTTCTTAACTTTCAGAAGAAAATTCTGCTTATTTAAAAAAAGCTGTTCGACAATAATTTTCTAAGACACAAAGAACCTCCATAAAGAGCATCTTTACTGGGGCTTGTTAGTAAAGCACATGGCTGCTTTATTTTAGATCCTTCCCTCTCCAAAGATGGAATTTAAGTATAATCAGAAGAAAGCAATAAAACACACTGACCTGAATTTGCTGCTGCAGTAGATTGATTTTGTGCTGCTGTTGCAGAAGTTGCTGCTGTTGTCTTGCGATCTATTAGAAATAAAATTTCCATTAAATTAAAACAGTAATATTGAAACTTCAATATTATTGAGCGCAAAACATCTTATTAGTTATTCTTTATTATATTTTATTAAGCATGGCTTTTGTTTTTTTTTTAAATGAAGGCTATTTTAGAGGTATCTGTATATGTGAGGTAAACATTTTAAATTTAAATGCAACATAGAAATCTAGTTAGCCAATAAGAAATACATATTTTAAGCACTTAGGCCTCAACTCTGCAAAGCAGAAAAACATGGGTTTAGCTGTGTGCATGAGAATAATCTGATCACTATTCAACAAAGCATTTAAGCCTGTGGTGATCTTTGACTATGATGCATAACTGTTAGCTACAATGGGAATGAAACACATGCTTAAAATTAAGTGCTTTGCTGAATGGGGATGGGATTAGTCAGGTGCTTAAGGTTAAACACACATTTTCCTGCTTTGCTGAACTGGAGTCTTAGCTAGTATTTATAGATGTTGCACTATTCAGCACAGGCTCCTAGGGCAAGCTTCTCTAACTTAATTCACAATGAGCAGCATGTTACTTCTCTTAAAAATCTCAAAATCTTTCTTGGAACTACACAAGGAAGTAGTGTCTCTTTCTGTGTAGAAGCATACCTGATGCTCAGTAACTCATCCTAAACACAACCCTGTGAAATACGTAGATATTCTTACCCTCATTTGGTAGACTCAGTAAGGAATTTGGAGGGTAAAGGTTCACTATATCCCTTCTCTAACATAGATGGAGAGAAGCAAGTGTTCAGGGCAGGGAGCGCTAAGAGTCCCAGCCCTAATTCCCACAAACTATCCAAAATCATCATGCAAGAGCAGAAGGGAAACAGGATCCTGCCCTCAGACTGCAGACTGCTCCCTGCAATGGGTAACACGGGCTGCAGGTACGGGGGAAGAAGCTGCAGGGAGCTGGGGGAACAACTAGACTTCTGCTTTAGAAGGGCAACTGTGCAGCAGACTGAAACAAGGAGACAAGATTTGTGTTTCCTGGAAATCCCGGTCTCAGCACTTCTGCTGCCTTCATTGCTTAAGAATAATTTCCCCTCCTATAAATATTTATCTAAAGCAGAGGAACCGCATAAAAGAGCAAGAAGTTGGTGACAAAAGCAGCTCTGTCACTCAAATCCACTGTTTTGGCTTTGGCAAAAACCCTCTTGGTCACCTTCCCCACCATCTTGTGAGTTATAAGCAGAGAAAGCTAAGTAAAATGTTTTTCTGATTAAAAAAATAGAGAAATGTAGCAAGGCTGATTTGGAAATAAACAATCACATAGTTTTAGCGCAAACTGTTCAGATTAACACATAAGGAATCTGCAGTTACATATTAACTGTTCGTAATTGTGCACACACAGAGATCAAATCTGTCATTTCCTTAATCTCTCACTTGTCACCTGAAAATAGCGCTGTCATTTTTTTCACTGCAACAGTTAAAATTCACTTCTTTATGGGAGACCAAAACAAAATTCACACATATTTTAACTCTTGCACACCGCCTCAATGAGACGAATCAAGGCCTACGTGGTTCTGGGGCTGGATCAAGGCCTCGTGCCTCACAGAAAAGAATCAAGGAACTATCATAGCCCACTACACTGATGCTTGTAACAGGGATCAAATTCCCTTTATGAGTCTGGTGTTCAAATATTTCTGAATAAATCTCCCAGTAAATTCAATAAAAATATGGTGAATGAAGACTGAAGGACACTACCTTGTCTGTTAGTGAAAAGGGTAGTTCTAACAGAGCTAGCTGCCTGCCTGTCCAGGTAACTTAGGAGAAGCTTATAGGACTCAGGTCACCTATTGTCAGATCAGTGGTCAGCAGTAGTGTCTGTGCTTGGAAAAGCAGCTCTTGCTGTAACTGCTGCAGAGAATATTTAAAAGCCCGTATGAATGCTTGAGTTACTATATTCAACGAGTATAGGTGCTCTTCCACCTTAGAAGTGTAAGGCTTGTCACTAAAGATAAGCTCTGTCAGGTTTATGTCCACATTGTCCCTGCTGCTAAAAACTCAGTGAAGACAGTAAATAGATTATCATGATATTCAGGTTCAAAAATGAATTATTTGTAATTTCACATTGAAATCAAACACCACATGGAGCTGAATCATGGGTCATTATTTCAGAGTGCTCTATCTTTTTCACAGATAGACAGTAGTCTATGTCTAGAATTGTTCTGAGCTGCTGGTGACCTGGCTGCTACTTAACATGGCAAGCTATAGGCAAGGCAAGGATGAGATCTTTGTTTGCACGTGCAAAGGCACTGATCTGCCGGAGTTCAGACTGCTTGTGAACAGCTTTTCGTGCCTGTATGCAAAATATAGTACTATTTGAACAAGCATTTTCTGATGAAAACCAGAAATATACCATGAAGCATCTAATATCAATATTGTTCCTCTTAGATGGAACAGTAATGTGATAGAAAAAGTACCCAATACCCTGGCAATGCAATTACCATAGCATAGCCTTGATGTATAGCCCTGACACAGTAAAGTAGGGTACACAAGCACCATGTGGCTCAAATTCTGAATTTATTTGCCTATCGGTTGAGCTACATGCTCTCTTCATTGAGCATGACAACCTAGTTTTAAGTGTCATTTAATTTTCATTTTGAAATATAATTACAAAGTGTTCACTGTAAGATATCACTCGTCTGCAAATGTGTCAAGATTAATTTGTGCTAGCTTATTCACAAGTGTCAATAGTTAATTACTGTGTCATCTCTGGATGGCTAAATGACATTCTAACTTCTGATTTTTTACAGTGTTCCTTTATGTTATTTTCCATTAGGGGATGAGTCCATATTCCTACATGTGGGCAAATACTCAAGCACATAAAATACCAGACGTCACAACTCATTAAAATCAACAGAGCGTATATTGCTGTATATATCCTATAAAATACATTTAACTGAAAAGATAATTCTAGTAATAATGTCAGATTCCTAAAAAACACACATTAATTCGTATCTGTCTTATCTAATGCCTAGGAGACTAGTGTATGGAATCACTGTTGTTACACTTTTGTACAATAAGAAAAGGACAGCTCTTTGGGCAACTGCATCTTTAAGAAAAAGAAAAAAAAAACAACCACAAAACCAAACAAAAAACCCCAAACAAACAAAAAAAAAGCCAAACCCTCAAAACCTCACAACAAACAAACAAAACAAACCTTACTTGTAAGAGATATTTGAAGGCTTGAGTATGCTTAAAGTTTTTTTTCAATTATTTTCTTGTCAAAAAGAGAAAGAGCTAAACAGTGGTTATAGTTTGGCTTATTTGTAACTCGCAAAATTCCATCTTAGTGCAAAAAAAAGGACTCTGAAATCTATCAAATGCCATTTATTCTAGGAAAGAAATTATTTGAATGTCCACACCCACTTTTTTCCTCAGGGTCTTATAATATTTTCTCTTTCTGAAAAAAGATGTAATTTCTGAAGATATTTAAGCTCTTTTAACAAAAAAAAAAAAAGATGAAAGGAAACACCAAGCAGAGAAGTCTTTATGATAAGCATTCTGCATGAAACATTTTCACAGGTTTCTTTCTTGGAGCCTCACCTGTTCTTGCTGTTGGCGAGCAAGGTCCATTTGCTGCCGTTGTTTTTCAATTTGTGAGGCTGCCAGCTTTTTCTGTTCATCATGGGCAGCCAGGAGCTGCTCCCGTAAGCTGATCAGCTGGGTGATCATAGTAGAGAGCTGTCGCTCTTTTTCTGCCAGGCTTTCTGGTGTACCTAAATGTGCAGGAAAGATGTACTGTAAATATGAGATAGACAATAGTTACAAAGCAATATTCACAAAAAAATGCCTGAATCACCAACATACTTTTTTTCAAGTGGCAGTTTGAATATATATATTTTTGTAACAAATCCCAAAAGAATCTAGTACATTGGTTTTCTGTGCTCTAAGCAGTGGAGGATATAACAAAAATTGGAGCAGAAAAAATATAGAGCATTTCCTTTTTTCTGACAGGAGTAATTAATGATGCACTGTGTACAAATCCCTATATCTTTTCCATCTAAATCTGTCCAGTGTGATAAATACATTCATAGTTTATTAGACATAATTTTCCTTCACTTTATATATTTTGTTGATCTTTTTTCCCCAAGTATGTAAAAATGTTAAAAAAATTTAAAAGATACTATGGAAGAAGCAGCTTAATTGCTTATTGATTATTTCTCTAAAATACCTATATATCTGGTTCATTTGGGTAAATTTAAGCTTTGGTTATGGAATGCATATTAAAAATGAGCTTTATTGTCCCTAAGAGAAATGGCTAACCTGAGAAAATGGCTTAAAAATTTTCATTTAACTTTCAAAGTTTACTCTACAGAGAGCACTTAATTAACATGAAACTACGGTACATTTATTCTTTGCACTAATGATGCTTAATGGTCTGTTTATGGGTAAATTGCACGGGTCTCCTAAGTAGAAAGTACAGGGTCCTTTTGCAAATCAATCCAAAAATATCCCATCTAACGTTTGAACATGTTACTCTGTCACAAACAGCAATGTCAGTTCCTATATTAAAGCCATGCACTACATTTCCTTGGGTAGTCATCTCAGACCCACAGCTCTGTAAGACTACACCACAGTGTATATAACTACAGTAAGGTAGCAGTCCAGAAATATTGGAAGACCATCTGAAAGAGGGTTTAAAGTTGGAAGTGGGATAAATTAAGCAATTCGATGTTGTGCAGGAGAACTGAGAGTTAGAGAAGAAGTGAACCAAATCAAGAACGAGTCAGGTCTGTAAACTGCCACAATGATGTGAGAAGTGGCAGAAAGGAGAGGGCATTCACATACTTCGTTTCCTCCATTCACAATAGAGGACCATGACAAAGAAGTCACAGGACTTTGAAGAGGAAGCAAATGTGTGAGGAACAGAACCTGGGAGGGAATGGAGAAACTGTCACCAAAATTATGACCTCACCAGCTTCCCAGGAGTAAGATGGATATAGGGAAGAGATGTATATAGGGAAGAGAAGAAAGAGGTTGACAGGTTTCATAAGGGGAGGGAAGACAAAACAGACTCCTGCCAAGCAGGTGACAAACCCAAGGTGCTCTACTACTTACATCGTGCTATGATGGGACCAATATTATTCTTAAACAGAATTTCATTTGCAAAAGCAGCATAGGAGAAAACTCTGTCTATAACTGCTTTCAATGGAAAAAGAAACTGCATGGCTTAAGTCATTCACTCCAAATATCCCAGAAAGAAATGCTACGTGGTTGTCTCTTCATTTCTTAATTGCTTTTAACAAAATAAAGTACTGAAAATATTCCATTTCTTAGCCACTATTAACTATCTTAGCTTTAAGAGTCTGCAATAAACTGATGTTTCAAGAACCCTGTAATGCCAAGTCTTAATTCAGTATAGATGTGACACGTGCCTCCAGACAAAGGAAAATGAGTAACTTCTGTTGTAGAAGTTCTAGAAATGGTTAGCAATTTTCTTAGTCACAAGTATGATGGAGCAATGAAGCTGAACTGAAGGACACTCTACTGTTCAGATGAACACCTTGCAAAACTATAGTGTAAAATGCACGACTGAAGCAATAAAATAGTTCTGTGCAAAAAAGCTGTTTCAAAACAAAAAGAAGATCATTTTTGAAAGTAAGCTTAGGCGGGTATGTGGCCAGGAAAATGTCTGCACTGAAGATACTGCCTTACCAAGATCCATTAGCTTGGACTAAGCTCCACACTGTTGACATCAGTTCAGTTATCTGCAAATTCAGTATAGACTTACTTTCACCTCCTTAAACTGTGTTATTCAGTCTTGAAAATTTTGCACCATGAATCAAAGGTTATTTAGGCACTTTTTAGTATTTTATTATAGACTGAAATTCATTTTCACAAGTAAAAGACTGTTCTGCCAAAGAAAAACTCCCTTGCCCATCGTGACAAGAAGAGATCAACCACTCCACCTATTTTAGAAACCCAATGGGAAGCACCTGCTGGCTCAAATGATGCTTATTGCCATCCATTGCCACCTGGGAAACCACAGCGTGAGACTTCCACATCTGTCAACCAGCTTTGGCATTGTAATGCAGGCTCCTGATCTTACAGTCATAAAATATTTTACACACCCAAAGCAGATATTAATCTCCCGCTCCGTTTCCATATTATTCTATATACTTTGTACTTGCTCCATAATATGAGTAGAAAGCTACCACAAAGAGTACTTACTAAGGCTAAAACATTTGATTGTTTTGTTATGACTAGTTAGAACCATTTGCTATAGTTGCAACAAATTTATAAGGTAATTTCTTTTTCTTTTTTTCTGAATTTTATACAATAGCAGGCAGAACTGTTCTTATTCAGGAATTCATAGTGAGTGTTTTTCTTTCCTTTCTTCCCCCAGAGAAACACATCTGAAATGAATGACCCCATTTAAAGTACTCTACTCTTTAATTTGTACTGTGCTATGTAATCCAACAACAGAATAGTACTGATGACCACAAAATGTACACTGTGCTCCTGGAAAATAACAAGACCTCCATGAAGCTGCAAGACACCTAACCAAACACTGTTCAAGACAAGAAAAAGCCTAAGATGCAGAATGTTGTTGTATGACAGTGTGGAGGGGAGGCATAATTTAATTTTAGAGTGGAAAATCCCAACCATTATTTTACAGTTTAAATACCAATAAAAAACAACTTGCTCAGA
This sequence comes from Calidris pugnax, assembly GCF_001431845.1. Classification (NCBI taxonomy): domain Eukaryota; kingdom Metazoa; phylum Chordata; class Aves; order Charadriiformes; family Scolopacidae; genus Calidris; species Calidris pugnax. Next base: position 1,046,137 of record NW_015092181.1, on the reverse strand, counting down.
ATGCAGACCAGATTGAGCTGAACTTGCTGGGCCAAGAGAGGTCATCAGTAGCTGTGTGCCATCATCATCTGTTTTGCATACACTTACTGCAGGAAGCAATGACATTCCTAAACTCATTATCAGTAAATAAACTTCTTCTGCTGACTAAAAAAAAAAATAATCTATAAATAAAATAAAAATATAGCTATCTGCAAAATATATTTGCCATAAAGCCAGATAAAACAAAAAGCTTAGTAAAAAATATACAGTAAATATGCCAGCTTCCATAAAATATTATATATCATAGCTTGCTCTCTGTTCTAATCCCATTCTCTTACTCCAAAGACAGCAGTGCATTTTTTTTTCCATGGGGTCTTCCTTATCCCCAAAACACATCTGTCTTGAGTTTCTCTCAGATTTGTCAGGTGGATCAGTGCTCCCCAGGGCCTGCTCCATCTGAAGTATTTTAATTTGACTAAACACCTGATTTATTTTATCTCTCCGATGAGAAAGGCAGTTTGTCTTAATAGAGCCTGTCAGCCTACAGTCCCATTCACAGCAATTTACAGGCAGCCAGGGATGCTGGAAAAGAAGAGTGCTGTGATTCTGTATTTTATCCTCCTCCAGAAAGCACCTAAAAGCAGCTATTCACTGCTACTGCATGTGGCATTTTAGAACTGAATTAGCTTTTTATTCAAGTAACTACACTTGTTGTGAATAGCTTATCTGTAAAATTGCTACATTCACTACTGATTTTATTAACCTTTGGCTCTATCACAAAATGGTCCTCAGTTAGGAAAGACCTTTAAAATTGACACATTTTTCTTAGGGGCTTTTATTTCAGGAACTTCAGATATACTGAATTTGATCCATTGACTCCCTTTACCAGCAGTATTTAAAATTTTCAGTGTTGGTGGGAAGTCAATAGTGTTTAAGGACTTATTTTTAAAAAGAAAATGTAATCTCATCAAAAGTTCAGAAAAAATATTTTTTATAGTACTTTGGTTTTATATTCTTATCTTTGTGATTATAATCATAAACTGAAAAATTATTTGGTTGTAGCAATATTTTAATTTTTCATTGTGTGCTTATTGTTTTACCCTTTATTTTTGTATGGAGTTGAGCACAAATTGAAATAAAATGGTCAGATTGAACAGAACTAAGGCATCAAAGAGCACTTTTGAGAAATTCTGGTCACAGGTTAATCTTACCAGGAGAGAGAAAATGAAAAGTAGCTATAAATCTGCTGAAAAAGAGAGAAGAGTTCAACTTGTGGTCCAAAACTACATTTAGAAAGATTTCTGCTTGTGGCAAACCCTTACCTTTTAAAACTGATCACTGTACTGCATAATTTCTAGTACACAAAGTAATAGCAAGATCATAAGACATCTTACAATGCATTTATTAAAAATCATAAACATCATCTTGCATTTTATCTACCTAGATTTCTGTAAGCATTCCAGAGAAAGATTAAAAATCTAGTATCTTATAATTAGAGCTACATAATATATCTCTAGTTCCTATATCAATCCCTGTTTTACCATTTACAACACTTCTATTACTTCTTACTACATGTTCAGTCTATATGCAGATATAGATGCCTGTCAACAAACACACGAGGCTTTTCAATGTTAAATTTGGAACTGTCCTTGTGGCAAGTTGTTATGAGATAGAGGCAGAGTAATAACTGCTGCCACAGGAAAAAAGCAAGCAGGAATAACAAAAAATAGACTTCTAGACTTACAGAGTATAACTTAGACTAATCTCCTTGACACTCAGCAAAAGAAAACAAGATAAAACCACATATTGTATCAAGTGAATACAAGATGAAATACTGGAGTCATAAATAAGCCAAAAATTTATAGGTATGATCCAAAGCTTGCCGAAATAGGATTCTTAGCTGTGACACTAAATTACTGTGGGTTCTTGAATGTGCTCGCCTTAGTTTCCCAATATGTACACAAAGTAAAACACCACCAATCAGAGGTTTTTATGCCTGGTTAGTTAATGCTTCTGAAGTGCTTTGAGATCTTTGCATGGAATCTCTACACAGCTGCAAAGTATTATTGGTTCTCTTGAATTCTGTGATTAGTGTAAAGCATGACAAATATCATGCTTGTTTATGCACTGCATCTAAACTTACTTTTGCCCCATACACTTACAGGAAATACAAATTAATAAATCACAAATGATTACTTCTGTTATGTTTTTAGAATAAGCACATAGTGTGACTTTCATGAAATCAAGAGACAGCGATGCAAGAAAAGTGTGGACTTTGCCAGAAATTAAGAAGGGTTTTAAATCCCATAGCTGCAGTTCCAAAGTATCATCAACCAAAGCAATTCAATCAACAATCAAAAATGATTTTGAATCAAGATAAGCAATTTAAGCATGAAAAAAATAAAAAAAAAAAAGAGCCCTTTATGAATCAATTCTTCTATTACTTTTGGGATTTTTTTTTAAATGGACATTGTTTGAAAAGAAAGCAAAACCACAATGCTAGACATAAAAGAAAGTGTATTTGATCTTAACTGCCCAGAGATAACCTGGTTAAACCATTCTGTCTAACACGGCATTCTGCAGAACACATCAGATAGGCTGTGATGTCTCTACTTCACAGGCTCTGTCCAGCATTTAGCATTTACCCTTTTTTGATTGGGTCACCTTTTAAATGCCACAAAATAGGGCAGCAAAAGTCAACAAAAATAAACAGGGAAAACAGAAGAAAGTAACAATCTAATGGAAGGGCTTCGGAGATAAAAGTCACTTTGTGAGCGCTGCCTGACTAAGGAGCCCCCTTGCCATTGCAATAGCATCTAATTTGAGTTCTAACTCCAACAGCAGTTTAAAAAGCTTTCCACTCTAAAGGGCCCCAAGTGCATCATAAAGATAAAGTATTTCAGTAGAAAACAGCCACAAAGACCTCTATTATCTTATCAGTCTTTGGTTACAACAGCTGAACCAATATGACTAAGTTCTGAATCACTTTTTTTCCCCTTTCTTTTTATAACACTAGAATACTGGAATTTCTTTATTTCATGATCAGTTAGCAATTGTTGATGTTCCCATATGCTACTGTCCAGTCCTTCATCAATAAAAAGTTTTATAAATGCTTCCATTGTGCTTTGTGGCATCCCAGTGCAGAAGGCAGCACAGCAAACATGTCCAGCATGCAAACCACACCGGATTTTCTCTCGTGAAGGTGTGAGATTCCAACCCCTCCCAGCTTATGTCTCAAAATGATTCTGTGTTTTAAGATTTAAACGAGGAAACATTAATGCCCTATGTCCACAAACAGTAACAGGAATTAATATTAGGAACTACTGAAAACATTCAGCAGAGAAAAAATCTATTTGTCAGATTTAGATTTAGGAAAAAAAAAAAACAAACAACAAAAAATGGCTTATATTAGCTATGCTTATAAGAAGGATGAAAATGCTTTACTGATAATCTGCAGGATTTGCCTTTTTTCACATACATTAAACCTCAGATGCTTAAGCCATTTCTTAGGTGGGACCGATTTGAGACTAAGATGATTTTGCAGAACAGGAGAGTAGGCCAGACCGTCTTTCCTACACTAGCCATAAAATTGCAGGTAGAAGAGCGAAAATGAAATTACCCCAGTGAGGTCACGATGATCCTTCATTTTCCCCCGTCAGCATGCCCACAGAGAGGTAAGGGAGAGGGCAGGGCCCCATGACTGCAGGCCTCGTTGCTGCTCCATCACCACAGCCACCTCCCTGGCTCTGTGCAAACTGAGCTGCCAGCACCTCTCACGGCAAACATCAGGGTCCTGTACCCACCACCAAGGCTTTCATCCCGTCCACACATACATCTTGCCTACCAGGGGAAACAGTACATGTGCAGAAGAGCCATCTGTGTCCAGATCTCTCCCTGACCTTGAGCTGGGATAGAGACAGGAGGCCCTAGGCCTAAGTGCCCTCAGAAGTCGAAGTGTCACACTCAGGGTGTTTTTTTTCCCCCCTTCTCAACAGAATTTGAAGGATTTGTCCTTTGTGCAGAATTCAAAAATCACAGAACAGTTTATTAAAAACAAATAAGTCACAGGAATGTATATAGTAATCCAGCTGAGTATTTCCCCTAAAGAGTTGCCACCACCTGAGGGCAACTGAGGCAGGCTTACCTGCCTTAGCGTTTCCAGCAAAGGCTTGTACCTTAGCTTTGCTCCTGCAAATAACAACCTTTTCTGAGAGAACGTTTCCTTTGTGGCCTTTAACATTTTTTTGGTCTCATACATTTACTGGACTTTTTGTTCTTGCATTGCTCCTTAGCAATCCTCAAGTGTTTCCTGAGGAATATCTTATATTCAGAGGTTTTCTTCCTTGACTGTTTTTCATAATAGTTCTAATCAAAGTAAACTAACATGTTTAAAAGAAAGACACTGCAGTGACCGGATCAACGTAAACTCTTCACAAGTTAGTACCAAACAGCTCTAAAATTGTCAAAGTAATCTGCTAGGCAAATGGTAAGTCTGGCCAGCTCAAGGAGCAGCATAACAATATGTTGCCTCATCTTTAGGGATGTGATCAGTCCACAGTTGAGTCCTAAAACGTAAATCCACATCAGGAATGTAGGAAAGAATGTGATGTTAGCCAGAGCTTCAACCTCCCCCTCCTCCAAACCTGTGACCAGCAAAAAGTAAAATTCCAACAAATCTCTTGGACTCCTTGCTTTCTTTAACACACATGAAAAGAACTCTATCTGACATAATCCTTGGAGGACTCAAATGATGTTTAGAGATTTTGTTTCTATCTCATATATACAGTTCTACTTTAGTATTGTTTGCTTTTTTTTTAAAAAAAGGAAAGAACACTTTAACCAGTTTCTTAGAATTGCTCTCGAATTCTAGAAGAGCTTGTCACCTTACATTCTAAATAATACTAGAAGTACATATTAAGTGTTAATTCAAGTACAAATTAAGTGTTAATTCATGCATGTGCATGTGGAAGAAAGAAAATGACAATTTTTTGAATAAATTATTCCTAGGGTTTTTCAGCAGCAAGGAGACATTCAGTTATGAATGCTTTAGTGCTTTCACTGGATTTAGAAATGCTTCATATATACTCAATACAAGCTGTTCAGACTCCATGTGGGAAAAAATGTGATAATACTGGTTATAAACAGAGAAATAGGTATTATACATTGCCACTAAAAACTCACAGGAACTTCTTCTTGCTGAATTAGAATATAATAATATAGCAGAGGCCACAGGATGCGAGTAATCTGTACAGTGATACAAACACTAAAATGTGATGCAAAGAGAAAAGAAAAATGTGTAGTTTTATTCTGTTAACTGAGAAGACTGTAGCCCAGGGCATAGCATACAAAAATAAAATAAACATAGTAGTGCCATACAGAGAGCAAAATTTGTTTTATTAATATTATTATTGACTCAGATACTCAATTCCAGTGCTTTTAAAGTAAAAAAAAATTACAAACAAGAGAGGAGGAAAGGTGGTCATCCATTTGGATGGCCTTAGGATGACTCACTCAGGACTTGAGAGAGCTGAAAAAATAACCTGACCTTCAGTTTCAGTTTTTCCCATTTAAATACAGATGACAGTGCTGCCCTAGATCAGGGAGGGGGAAGGGCAGGAGGATGTTATCCTGAGGACAGGAACGGTAAAGATTCCAAAATCTATTTGTGGGCCAAATAGAAGGAAATAGTATACTAAAAACCAGAATATTCAAAGGATAAAAAAGATATTGGGAATGAATTGATAAAGAGAGGAAAAAAAAAAGTTAGCATAATGTAATTATATAACAGTTCTTCTGTAGAAAAACCACACTGAGATGCCAGAAACTATGGCAGTAAGGATAGCAGAAATACTTAAACATCACAGCAGGAATAAGATTCAGGAACCTTCTCCATGCAAAAATCTCCACACAAATCGTGATTACCTTTTTTTTTTTGTGGAAGTTAAAATGGCACAAGGTTGGTTCACTGTTCCCCATCAGAGAACACACATTAAGCACAAAAAAACAATAGCAGGCTAATGTTATGTCTTATTTGAGGAGATAAGAAAGTCATAAAAAAGGTTTGAAAGGTAAATCCTCTAACTTTTCTCATTTAAAAAGGCTGTACAACTAACTCCAACCCAGCAGTCCTATAATGCTTTAAGTTCTCACATAACAAAACAGGGCAAGTCTCACAGAGAAATGGAGATAACCGAAGCTTTTCTTTCTGAAAACGCAACACAAGTTCTAAATATCAGAAAAATCAAGTCCCTCAGTAACAATGATGTTCACAATGCTTGTAGCTTCTTCATTACACTGGATCTTAAAGGTCCCTCCCAACCTAGACAATTCTATGATTCTATGAATTAGCAACTCAACTGGCCTAATTCTCTATTCACATTATTTACACATACATGTAGAACCAGAAATGTCATTAGAAATATCATTTACAACAGTATGACAGCTGATCCCCATGTCCCCATAAATAGCTAAGTGAAGCCAGCTGTTCACCTTCCCTATTATTCTGTCTCTGAATCTGACTCAAAACACATGGATTCTTTTATCAACTTTGGCTGAATTTTGTAACTATAAGAGGACTAATAGCAGACATGTCAATGAGAAGTGCAAAATATCTCATCACTGAACATTATGGAATGACGTTGTTTTTAATAACATCCTATCTCTTCATTTCTACAAAACTCACTATATTAGGAATGTAGAAATGTTAGTAAAGAAATCTGAAAAATATATATATTCTACAGCGCAATCCCAGTCTTAGGTCTCAGACCGCTTTGTTCCAACAGCATCATTTGATGTACAAAACTGTACATAGTGTTAGAAATTTCAAATGCCCTTTCTTATTAAATTCTTACGTAAGAATTATTAAATTATTGAATTCTTACCTCTCTCCATGAGAAGCTTATAGCTTAATGTGAGAACATAGATGTGAAACTGAGAATGAGGTCCTTACACAGAGAAATACTGCCCCGCACCAGCTTCAGAGGGATTCCAACACAATGACATTTTGTCCTATACATTATTTTTCTTTCTGAATAATTCTTTCAAAATTTTTTCCTCTTCTGAGTTACAAAATTTACTGATGGATGCCCTAGTCATGTAACTATATCTTAATTTAGTTAAGGAATGTGTTAGATGTTTGAAATAAATTGAAAACTCCTACCTTTCATTTCTACAACATAAGAAAAATATTTTAGTTCTAGATAAGCATTTGCACCCATGCCTTGATATGGAAGAATGGATGGTCTGATATATGAATGCCAATCCATCTCTAATATTCATATAAAGCATTTCTGAAAAGGGTGCAACACATATTTTTTTAACTTCATCTTTTAGATGTGAAATTATATTTTGTTTTGCTCATACAATCATAGGTAGGATCTTTTTCGGAATTACAATGTGGAGAGTCATAATTGATGACAGTCTCAAATAAGTAAGATCTTATCAACCAACATAGAGAGATTAGGAGTCTGCTGGAGAAAAAAAAAATGTAAGTGGAGAATTCAGGACTGATTTTGAAATGGCTCCATTTCATTGATTGTTCTTTCATAATAGCGTACAGCTGGATAAAAATAATTTTGTTTCCATATTCCATTTTAACTTTAACAAGTGATTTCTGGGTACCATGATACTCTTCAAAATGAATCTTATTTTTTTATTATGTAAACATGATACAATTCCAAGTGATCTACACAATTTTTCATTCTTTTTAAACTAGTATTTCTTCCTGTTGTGATGCAAGTGCAAAAAAGCACTTGTTTGGAAGGAAGAGCTCTCCAATTAAAAATTGTATCTTCACTCACAGGGATGAAATGAATATCTGTTCTATCTAATCTTATTCTGGAAAGAGAATTGTATATGTACATGCATAAAAATGACTGGAAGGAAGCTGAGTTTAGAGGAAGTTAGTTTAATATCTCATTTGATGAGTATAGCTCGTATGAATTAGATGACATTAATTTCCCTATATAACAGAACTTATAGCTACTTCTGATTTCATCAGCTCATATTTGTCTTTCATAAAAAAGTTCATGATGTAAAAAGAAGCTTTTGCTTGTTAGTTCAGTCTTCTCACATTGTCTAAACTATAGATTAATGATGAAAGATGGAAATGTTTTAATTAAGTTTTCCATTTTAAATAGCAAGCTACAGAAAAGGAGGTTTTTAATTTTTTTTCTGTTTGTTTGGATTTTTTTGCTTTTGTGGTTGTTTTTTTCATGGTATTTGTAGAAATAATGTGATTCTTCTCTTTAAATAGTAGGAGTACTTTGCACTGTAACATCTATAAATACATACTTGGGCTAATGGTAAGAAAGGGTGAATTTTGAAGTCTGTACAGCTTTTATGTGTACTCCTGCAGCTGGACATGTGCAAATCAGGTGAAAAAAACATATCGTGGCTATATCTTCCTGCAGGGCTATTCTAGTTTTAAGGAGAATTATATATATTATATAATATATATATTATTGAATATATATTATATATTCAATATATTGGACCTGAGCATCTGTGTACTATGAGAACTAAGGTCTATGAGAACAAGGACAGGAATTAATATTTTTCTGCATGGGTGCAAGGAAGGAAGAGATCCTTTCCATAGGTGCCCTTGCAGCTTTTTTATAAACAGCTGATTTACATATTAGGATTCAATTATTGGAGTTCACTTGCCTTAAAGCTAACACTGAGGATCCCACTCCAAAACACTCTAGGAATCTTGCCTCTCTTCTTACACTCCAAATTATAACCCAAATGCATTTCTTCTACTGCATCCAGAATGCACAATATACACAGGAGAGGAGATGTGCCCCTGTGAAATGTACTCTGACTTATGATGTCTTGCAGTTACTTTTTATATCTTATTAAATAAGTTACTTCCATGAGTTTTTAGTTAGTAGTTATTAGCTACACCACTCAGAAATGTCTAAATATAAATATGAGGAGTATTAGTACTGCAAGATTTATATACTTTAAATATAAATTTTAATTTTGATCTTAATTACATGTTCATCTTTCATGTCTTACAAATACAAACAAGTATATCAATGAAAAACTTATATTTGCCTCTGAAGATTTTTATTGCCTCTGGTGATAAGTAATGAAGAAGCAAAGTTTATTGCAAAACAAGGACATTAGCATAGCCTGTCTATCATGGAAGCTGTAAAGAAGAAACTTCCTACTTCATCTGAGAAGAGACAATTTAGTCAAAAGCCTTTGATATGTATGGAAAAGCAACAACATTTTATACATTTAGAATGTGCCCACAGAAGCCAGTTGAAGGATTTACACTTATTTCAGTGGGCTTTAAAACAGATCCATTGATATGTTCATTAATAATGGCACTAGGTGGTCGAAATTGGCAGCTTCAGGGTTGTAAAGCCGAATATTATTTTAAATTTCTTTGATAACCAAACAGTTATAAATTGAAAGTGCTACACACAACCAAGTTATCTGTAAAACCAATTCAGCAAAGCATATTAATGCTACAAATATGAATTATCTTATGTCTTTTTAAATAACCATAACCTCACTCTATGGCTATGAGAAACAAAACCCAAACAAGTGAACTGCTTATTGTTCCCTCAAGGTTTATTTTATAAATAAATTAATAAACAGAACTAATTCCAGAGCAAATTAGAATTCTATGACACCCTCTCCTATAAAGGATATAGGAGCTCCTATAAAATATGCTACAAAATTATCAGTCAAATTTTCTAACTGCAGAAAAACCTCCTAAATCACATTAACCAGAGCACAAAGGAGGTGGCCTACATTTGCAGACTGAAGTTCCACACACATCCTAAGAGTGTTCTGGTACAATTATACTCTAACCACAAGCATGAGTATGTTTAGCCAGATGTTTCTTAGAAGCGACTAAAAGTACAGTTGGAAATTTTCTTAATTCAATTTATTTGTATACCTAGTTGATCACAAACCAAAACATTTAACACAGCCCTTCACTACAGAACCACTGGTAATGAAATTCTTCACAGTCCCAAACCAGAGTGGTATGATGTTATTTTGTTGTGCTTATATATGTATTCTACCACTCAAACACGATCACTCAGAATGAAAACACAAACAATGCCTATTCAAAAGACTTCATCTAATTTAATATTCAGAGGCCTGAACTTAGGCACAACTTTTAGCACAGTCTAAAGATAATTAAGAATAAATCTTAAAGCACTGAGAGCATGTAGGAAGCACACCAAGAGGTTTTGAATTCCATTATAATTCAATATATTATAAATAGACCTGGGATATATTTAAGAAATTGGAATCCCCTGGTTGTTCTTCTCTCTCTAAGACAATGAAACACTGTCCAAGTTGCATTGTCATTACTTTATTTCTACATTGACTGAAATTTTCTCATTATTTCCTTTCATAACAAGATACTAAAACTAAAAATACAAATGAAGAAGAAGCAGAAGCAGAGAAAACAGATTTCCACCAAGACTTCTCTCAATTACTTTTGAAAGTTAGTCATCTTCCTTTTAAGTCTCTTATTTAAAAAATGAGCTATGTCTGGAAAAACATACCTATTGCAACTTGATGCACTGTTTCTGCTGTGTATCTCAGAAGTTACATCAGTGTAACTGTGATGCTGAGATATTGCCAACTAAGATGAAGGCTAATTGTCACTGCAAAATAATTTTGCACTTAAGCAATGTATCTTATGGTCATTTCGTCTCTATGAATTTTAAATATACATCAAAATTTCAATTTGTCTGCATCCGTAAAGATCTCGGTAAAGATCAAGGGGTTTCTTAGATTCAGGTGTCTCTGAGCTGGGTTTTTTAAGGGATTTAGAGCTCTTATTATTGCAGAACAGATTTCCACCAAGACTTCTCTCAATTACTTTTGAAAGTTAGTCATCTTCCTTTTAAGTCTCTTATTTAAAAAATGAGCTATGTCTGGAAAAACATACCTATTGCAACTTGATGCACTGTTTCTGCTGTGTATCTCAGAAGTTACATCAGTGTAACTGTGATGCTGAGATATTGCCAACTAAGATGAAGGCTAATTGTCACTGCAAAATAATTTTGCACTTAAGCAATGTATCTTATGGTCATTTCGTCTCTATGAATTTTAAATATACATCAAAATTTCAATTTGTCTGCATCCGTAAAGATCTCGGTAAAGATCAAGGGGTTTCTTAGATTCAGGTGTCTCTGAGCTGGGTTTTTTTAAGGGATTTAGAGCTCCTACTATTGCAGACAGATCTATGGTCATGCTTTAAAAAAAAAAATATGTTAAGCATCTAACACCCATCGACTCAGATGACACATTACACTATTTTAAAAAATGAGATAGATGTGTCTGAATCACAAAACACCACCTTAAAAGTTCTTCGCACAGTAGACATTAGAGCCATGGAAAAAAGATGCCATGGGCTCAAAGTTTTATATAGGCTCAAGGGGAGACCAGACAAGTATTTGGAAGGGGTGAGAGAGATCTAGATGACAGATACGAAATAAACAAACCACATTAGGTTTATGAAATCCCTGGAATTGACAATAGTCAGGGGCTGGGATAAGGTCAGCGTGGAAGTATATGCTTTCCCTGTTCTTCCATGGTCCTGTGTGTCCATTTATGATTACTTCTGAAGTGCTTTTTTCTCTTTACACCAAAAATTTCCTTTCCATTTTTTTCTCTGAGCTCTTGGATAGAAACTTTAGCAAGAACTTTTTTCCCTGTATGGGAATTCATACCTATTGGTGAATCAACTGTCTAATGCAAAAGTAGTTTCATTTACTTTTCTGATGTGCAACAACAGCTACTTGACATGAGAACCTGGATCCATGTGAGAGAAGACACTTACCTATCTATGACATTAACTAAACTTCAGCTGTGTGTGGAGACTGACTAGGGTTTTTCCAGGTTAGTAGATGGAGAATTCTCACCATGGCCTGCTCAGGGTCAGTTCTTAACACCAAATGTTCATATTTGTCTGATGGTGAGATATGTTATCTGAGAGTATGCAGAGAGACCCAAAGTGCCTTTGTTATCTTGTTAACTGTTATCTTGAAAAGTGGCAGACCATAACCTGATAGGCTAAAGTACTTCTTTTTAGAAAAATCCTTACATTTCAGAAGTGGGCACCCTCATCTCTGACTGAAGTCTGAGAGATGCAAAATTACACTATAAGACCCTTGCGAGGTGAAGAAAAAGGGAAAATAGAGAAGAGGGGTAATTAATTTATTAATATATCCTCTATCCACTACAACCCCTAAAAGAAAATCCACAGTCATCCTGTAACTGTTGCAGAATCTCTACAATACATGGGCAAACAGATCCTGGCACCAGACTGAAGTAGCAAAGGTAAAAAAAAGTTCTTTCAGTTACAAGTTAAAAGGAACTCTATGATTCTTAATGAATCTGAAAAAACAAACCACAGAAGCTATGCCCATTTCATTTTCTTTACCTTCCTTAGTAAACCTCTGTTTGGATTCCTTTGATGTTACCAATCAAAACTTGAAATTTCTGTAAACTTTCCCACATTCAGAAAAACTTAAGTTGTACAAAGCTAGATGAAATGTCTGTATCCACTACACTGACTTTTGAAATCCTGCAACTTGAGTACACCACCTGCATTTTAACAGTAGATTTTGGTTTAGTGTCTGTAATAAGACTGCATTCCAGCTTCCAGAGAGAACTACAATTGCCTAGTAGACAGTTACATCAATGATCAAATCCCATAACTAATTTGCAAAGTATGGTGAATCTTGTCTACAAATAATTTTCTGATCTTTGGGGTTAGAACTACAACCTTATTTCAACAGAACACATATGGGGCATATATCAATCTACAGTATTTCCAAGTCAAAACAAATGCAAAAGATGTATCTTCACATATAGTAGTATGTTTAAAAATGTTGGAAATGTCAACCGCTTACATACTTTCATATTATCCCTAATTAATACAAATTGCATTTAATTTCACATTTAGTAAAACATATTGCTGCCCAAAATAAGGACTATAATTTTTATCAGCAATTATTATTACTGATGTATCAACACAATTATTTAAATTCAATGTATATAGAGGCAGAATCCATTTACAGTTTTTGTTCCCTCTGTGCTTCTTCCCTAATTTTTGTGGCTTGGAGCTCCTCCAGATGCTGTCTCTGACTTTGTGGTTTTGTATTTGAGATCCCATCTCCTGATTCATAGCATTCCTTGATTGACAAACATTCAGATATGAAAACAAACAGTTACCTGTATGTAATCCGCATCTGACAGCTGCACTGCTAAGTTTTCCATTTGTGGTGAACCTACTGTTTCAGATTTTGCTCATTTCTTGATTCTCTGAGTCACCGTGTTTACAGAGCTACTCAATAACTGGTGACATATGTGATCTCCACACTGCAAGCTGCACTGATTCAGAGGATTTTCCTTTTTCCCCTCCCCTTTCATAAACTAAATTATTTAAAAAACAACATGGATGTTTGTATTTCTAAACTGATGTGCCTCCTAATTGAATGCAGAACACTTTCAAACTATTTTCCATTAGTGGCCCACTTTTTTTTTCTGATTTTAATGCACAGTGTAATACCTTCATTGGTAGAATAAAATTGTTTGACTAGAAGTAAAACCTATTATTATATGCTTTTTTAGCGGTTTTGTCTTGTATAATGTAGGATGAATTATGTAAAACATACCAAACAGGATACTCTACAAGCTGCTACGTGCATACTGCAAACAATCACGGTTTCACTGGTAGACTGGGACTTAACATCTTAAAATTCCTGTGGAAATCAAGTGCATTTTAAGTATTGGGTTTGATTATTTAATCAGACAACTTGCATTTTGCCCTGGCTAATTTGGAAGGCTGATAATATTTTACTCATAAAATAATTGTGCACCTGTTGTGATGGAAGCCTATTCAAAAAAATCTTAATAGACATGAGGATTCATTCCCAAGATGAGTGAGTTAGCCTCTCCTTACTGCTATCTATGGGGCAGCAAATTTTAAACAGCTATTGAGCAAGTCTCAGCTTAACCTTGTATGACTCCTAAAGAACATTTATGACAATGTGACTGAGGGGAAACTTTGTTAATTCATATTGATACAGAACAAGGTAAACATTAGGGTATGTGGGTCACATGGGTCAAACTAACAGTAATTTAAAGAAAAGAGGGTAAGAAAAAATAGATATATAACAATAGGATTTCAGTTTGAGAGCTAATGATAAAGAACCACTTCTGATCAAGCTGCCTGGGTATAAATCTATTAATTTTATTGACAGAGGGCAATACCCACAACGAACTCATGGAATCAGGGCAGGCTATGTCTTTAATGGATTTCTATTTCTGTTTCCTCTGTTCAAACAAACTCCTATGGAAACTGCTTCAATACAGCACCCTCAATTTGCTTTAAAATTTGTATATTCGTATGAATTGATGAGACTTCATCTTTTTAGTGTTTTTGAAAATTGTCTCTATTGGCAAATCATGCCAGAACCAACAAAAAATTTGGAGGAGGGGAAAAGAGAGCCATTATTTACTTTTATCCAAAATAAATGTTTGGGGAAGAGATAGATGGGAAACAGTGAGCTCAGACCAATTTACTCACCAAGTAAGAGGGCGGTATTGTGAATGATCTGATTGGAGCAAGAGGATCCTGATGAGCCTGAAATTACTTTAATGTTGGCAGGAGGTGGTGAAACCAAGGAAAATGAGCTGATCTGCCCTTCGGCAGAAAAACTGTCAGATGTCATTGGTCAGATCTGAAGTGAGGTGAGACTGTTAGACAAATCAAGACCTCTTGAAAAAAATACTGATATTTAACCTCTTCCAAAGGGTCATCTTGTTTAGAGAGGAGGACAATACTTCTTGTATTTCTTCTGCTGTTCCTCATTGAGTGTAGGTTTTTGAGGCAGTGGCTCTGTCAGGTCACATATTATCTTCTTGCTGTTCTCAGTTGCATGTGAGTTTCCTGAGTATGATCATACTTCACTTTTCCATAGTACCAATTCTATGTCCCTTAAATTTTACAGATGACATTTCTGAGCCACCTCTGGGCCCAGAGTCCGTAAATTTCCCAGTAAGCTATTTTTACATATCTCTTAAGAAAAAATATCTGGTATCTTTGATATTGTCAGGATGCTCTCATTGCCACACAACATTCAGACATCAAGACCCCACTTCAAGACAGACTCCCTATTCAGAAAGGGAGTTTAAAATCAACTGAGGCAAAAAGGATTGCCACAAAGGTTCTCACTGATCAGTGCCAAATGTTGATGGTGCTCAGAATGGGGATATTTTCTGCAAAAGATTTCTTTCCAAATTAAATGCAAAGAAGAGTGAGGAGAGTGACCAAAGTACAGAACAGCTTTCACACAAAGAATAAATATTTTCACTTTTCAAATGGGAGAAGAGACAACTGAATGTAGCATAACAGAGAAGATGAACAAGGAACAACCGTTCTGTATCCATTATAACACAAGATCTAGGGGACACCTACAAGGTTCAAATATACAGCATATTGTTAACTGCTGAGCTTATCCCCGCAGACTTTCCAGCTGTCTATTAAAGGGTTCAAAAGTGATTTGACATGTTCATAGATGATAATTCTATCAAGGGCCATTAAACCTGAATGTACCACCTCTGAATCAAGAAGCCCATTAATCATATTTTATGGGAAATTGGAAGAATATATTGAGAAAATTTTACTGTATGTTTGCCCTTTCCTTACACCCTTCCCCAGGTTGCTTAGTGTCCATAGAGACAGAATACCACAGGGGAGTATGTTCTTTATATCTGACTCTTAAATCAAAGATTTCCTTAATATGAAACTCCGGAGACAAAGACTGATAAAGTACATCTACAGGTTTCCACAGAATCCAAATAGATCAGAAAATTTCAGTCCTTTCAGTAATGTGCCGATATGCATCCTTCTAGATAAATGCTTACATTCATTAATTTGTTAGAATTTGACTTTATATGTCTACAGCATCAAATAGCCAAAAGCAGCGAAGCATGATGAAACACAAGAAATGGAGGTTCCACTCTTGTTCTAGCAGTGCAAACTCCTACATAGGCACTTGCTTTTTCATATGAAGTTTTATTTGTCTTGAGTAGAAGTTTTATTTTGTCAAAGGTAAGCAACTTCATTGGTGACTAAGCTGGGATTTGAGTTAAAAGGAAATTTGCCACTGACATCCCATGTAAGAAGAGAAGGCCTTAAGTTCCAAGTAGTGGTAAGTTTCTTCAACATAGAAACCTTTCAACTACAGTCAAAGGCTATATTATTAAAGGAAACAATTGCTGTTACAATAAAAACTAAAAATAGATATATGCAATATAAAAACAGCCTACTAACAGAAGACAATGGCAGATTTTTGAAGAAAAAATGAAGACAACCCACTTGTAATTTTTAATTTATATCCAATTCCTTTTCTGCTAAAATAATTAAATTACATTTGAAAATAAGCACATTTTAATACTACATATTTTATTGCCACTGTTTGTACGAATGAAGAATGGATCAAATTCTAGAAGGCAGTGTTTTCTAATGTGCCCAGGAAACGTATTGCTGTTTCAAGTTCCTTGTTATTAGTGTAATTATCCATCACAGAATCACGGCATTGTCTAGGTTGGAAGGGACCTTTAAGATCACCAAGTCCAACCATGAGCCCAATATTGCCAAAACCACCACTAAACCTTGTTCCTCAGCACCACGTCTGCCTCTCTTTTAAATACCTCTCATGAACAGTTGATACTATTTCTTAGTACACCATTTGGGACACAGTTAAGCAGAAAACAGCAGAGAAACTGCAGAAAAGAGCTGTCCAATTGATTTCAATGTAGTATAGAGTTCATATATTTAGCTCAGAATCATTATGCTTAGAAACACACTGGTAAGGGAAAAAAATATATTGATATGTGTGATTGCAGTAAGTAACAAATTAATTGTGTGCCTGGAAATACACTGCATGCATCCTGGTTGATATTATTTCTAAAATGTATTCAACAATATGGAGAACTTGATTTATGTGAAAGGTTGATTACAATGTAATTTATAGTTGTGGATTTTTAAGAACTGGAAACAGTAATAGTCATTAACTTTTAACATTAGAAGCAGGCATGATTGTGATAGGTGCCACTGAAATATGATGACCTTCTGACCAAAAGACCAGAGCAACAAAAATGTTGACTCTTTTTTTTCTGCACTAAATACAGCTTTAATCCTGCCAAGACTTACATGTACATAATTTAAATAATAGCACTATGTACAGTGAACAGTTCTATTCATTTCCACAGAAATAGCCTTTGTCTGTACAGTTCAGATATGTCTATTTAAATCCAGAATCTGGAGAAAAGTATTTCATATTTAAAAAAAAAATCGATATTGCATAAGACCATATAGTTTAATATAGTTCACACAACTCATTAGTCTAACTAATTCTATTGGTATCTTAATCATAACAAATAGTTACAATGGGGCATGGTTAAGTTTAACCAAAATATTTTTATTTTGGAATCCATTAACTTTTTCAAGCAAATCAGACTAAAGAGTATGTAAACATTAACTGTTGAAAGTGCTTCTGAAATATTCAGTCATTCCAAAAGGCACCACTTAATTTAGAAGGTCAGGTTAGACCTGGAAATATAGTTTTTGTAACATATTACACAAAATGCTAATGACTTGAGAAACGGCAAAACAAAAGTATCCCTCTGATTTTGAGAGCTACAACATAATACTAAACATATCACTTCATTGGATTATGGTAATAAATACATTATGAGAAACCTTTATAGCCCGTGGTGTTATTCTAATCAGGACCTATTTCTTCAGGATTTGGGTGTAGGAGTTCTGGGTTGCGTTGTTTTTTATGTTTTGCTAGATGCTTTCATTGGTTTCACTAATTGGAACCAGTTGATCCTTTTTCCTGTGTATTGATTTTTTTAAATCCTAGCAGTTAACAATGATTCTAATGTATCATAACACTTTAGACCTTAATCATATAGTGGGGCTTTTGCTTGTAGCTTTTGTTTGAGTTTTAATTAAGAAGACCTTGTGTCTCAAAGCCTGAGCTGGGTTTTTAATTGCTAGTATGTATATCACACAGACTTCAAAAGAAATAAAATATGTTTATAACAGAGAGCACAAAGGAGTGCTTTGAAATGTCTACAGCCATACAAAGTGACATAATTAAAAACCTCTGAGTGCCTCTGTGATATAAGACTTATATATATTTATTTATACATATTTATAAGACCGACTGTTATATACCCTTAGAATTCATGAGAAAGAAAGAAATTTCAGCAATTATACTGAGAAATAATTACTGCAAATCTAGACTACGATGTTGGTCAGGGTCACAGGAAAACATCAGATTTATTTTCCTGAAAACAATCTTCACATTTGATATACTGCACGAAGAAACACCCAAAAGCTTATCTTGAAGACAAATTCTATAAAATGGAAGCAAAAATAGCATTTTAAAATGTTTTGTAAATCATGCATATTTTAAGGAAAAAATTATTTCACTGTAAAAACACAGAAACCGCAACTTTCTCAAGGATTCATTCATGCAGAACTCTCTCCAAGACTATTCCAGAAATGGGTAGTGTTAAATTACTAGATTCAAACAGTTGCGCCTCACCGTTCTCTTCCAGTCATTAATGCATACACCAAAAATAAAAGGCTCCAAGAAAACACCTCTTGCCATCTCTCCTGCGTTCTAAACACCGGGGACAAATATAATTTTCCATAATGTTTAGAGCGTATCTTACAAGGACAATATTAAGTGGGTAAAGCTGCTTTGTTTTACTAAATGCCACATTTCTGAGAAAGCAGGCATGCTGCCTCCTACCGATCTAAATATTTTGAGGTCCCTAAATGTGTATATGTCACAGGAAATAGGAGTTTTAGGCCCTTTTTTAGCCTAACATATAGCAAATGTAGCAAATACAAAAGGGGAAGGAATAAGCATGAGAAACAAAATGCAAGCAGCCTTCTGTATTGGATAAAGCCCCGGACATCAATCACTATCCTTCCCAAAATAGAGTATACTGTACAAAGACAGCATGTGACATTCAAGTCACAATGCCTATAAAAATAGATAGTTCCAGTTGTAAACATCACCAATGGAAGCCAGAGAACTAACCTGCAGCACAGTAGCCAGTGACCCAGGATTCACTCTTCTAAAAGACCAATTCTGACCCTTTCTCCATAACATCATTGCTTAAGTTACTTAAAGACTGACCTTTCTTATTTGATCTTCAAAGACCCTGCATGCTGAGAAAGACCATTGCAGGCTATTTCAGTAGGACAACTGCCTGATGCATGCAAGACTATGCTATCCCAGAGATTTATATTTGGAACAGAAACAGAAAACTTAAAACAGACTCTGTATAGTGATAAATGATGCTACTCTGCCTAGCTGTGGCTGCTGGAGAAAAACTAGATAACTCAGCGACAGAAATACACGCAGCGAGGGAGGGTGAGGACAGAAGTCTGTGCACCCAAATATCTGGAAATTTAGAAGAGAGTCCTGCACCACTTTGTTTATTCAAGTACACGATAACAAAATTTGGAATGAAAAGTATTTCCTGATCCTAATTTTTATACAAAAACCCAACACTGCGAAAGCTGGACAGAAGCCTAACAAATTGCTTGTATACCTTAAATAAATGTATTTGCATGCACACACTGACGAACAGCATACAACCAAATTATTTGCATGGGCAGCTGTGGGGGTTTTTTCCAGGTGAGCAGGTCATTTAACTCAGCTCAACTGCTTCATAGACCTTTGAAAATTTGACCTATGTGTTTCATTTATAAACATATCAAATGAACAAGCAGACTTATTTAACCACTGGAATTTGGCTACAAAGCATTCTGACAAATGCTCCTCTGAGTTTCATGGAACCTCCCTGAAGTCAATGGCTTGTTTGGCTGTAATTCAAGGAAGAATCTGGACCATTATCAATAACTGAAATCCTAATAAAGAAACTCAGAAAAAGCAGTTTTACAAATGAAGCACACTAGGCAAGAGTAATTGTGAACAGGAACAATCCCACTTAGAGAAAAAAATAAATGATTCACTGTTTGTTACTTTTGTATTGGCTTCTATTGTTCGAATTAATAGATATAGTTTATAATTATATCTTGATTAACACTATTGTGTTCTAAATATAGAAGGTAAAGCAAGAAAATACCACTTTTATTTGATTCCCTCAGCCAATTATCTTTTATTCTCATCTATGTGCTTCCCAAACATGAATAGAAACAGCTTATGTCAGTGGTAGATTTTTTTTTTTTCTGCTTTCATCCTTTTTTCTGGCACTGATTCTTAGTCAACTGCCTTCCCACAACCAAGATGCTAGTCTTTCCCTGAAGGGGGGAGGGTTGTAGTCGTGCAGACCCAGAGGAAGAGTATGTGCTTAGGTCATCCTTAGCAAGAACAACACCTTCTCTCTAGGATAAACAACTCCCAGTAACAGCCAGTGCAAAGAGCAGTTCCTCACAGGACCACACCTCACTTTCTTATAATCAAGATATTTTTCCCCTAATGACCTCACTTATTTATTTTTACTGCATCACTTCATGTCTTTAAGTTAGGCTCTCGGTAATATGAGCAGAAAGTCTGCAAAAAGCCAAAAATGCCAGCCAGTTAAATAAATTGATTTAGAATCTGATGGAAATTAAGGAAAAATACAGTTGACCTCCCAAAGACAACACATTTTCAAAAGTGGTGCTTTCAGACCTCAGCATGCCCGGTTACCTAACTGAAATCCATTCAGCAGTATGAAAATGAACTTCATGATTTGGAAATCTACCACCTTGAAGACTGAAAATATTTTTTTTTTTAAATCATGCTTCTTTGGCAGATTAAAATTCTCTCTGGTTCCCTTACTTTGCTTTATCTCCTTCTTATAATCTGGATTTCGTGCTGCCTGGGGCTAGATTGTCAGGGTTTTGTTTTCTCTTTCCGAGATGATTTAAGGCACACAGATGCTAATAAGAGTTAAAACCAGGCTCTTAGGTTGATGGCGATTTTATCAGCTAGGAGCTAACCAGCCTGAAGGAGCCCAAAGGAAAGGAGTCCCACCTCAAGACCTGCCACTACCCCTGCTGTGTAACTCTGCACCTTGTTTTCTTCTTCTATAAAATGACACTAATGTCTTTGTCAAGAGGTTTGAATACTGCAAGAGTAACACATGACATAACAGCAATGATCATTTATCTTCCTTGGTTTTGTATGTTTTTTGTATTTTTGCCTGTCCTTGAAAAAATTAAACGCAGGTGCAGTAGCAAAGATTCAGTGTTGCATCTTGCTGGAAGCCAACTAGGAGTGGAGATGAATACTGCAGACAGTAAGACCACTTAAAGGTAGGTTTCTAGGGATGAGACACGGGAAATGAGCTTTGGAAACTAGCAGAATGACCATCAACACATAAATCTGATAAAGCTTAATCAGGTGATCCTTTTTATACAGCTAATAGGCTGCACCCCCAGAAAAGGTAATTGAGTGAGTTTAAAATTCTTCCAAATCTGAGACAGAATGCTTTGTAGGGAGATGAGAAAAGAGTTAGGAGCAAGAACTCTACCTGTTCACTCTGCTGTACACCTACATACTAAGAAAATAGGAGGAATAACATAAATCCAGAAAAACAAACTTTTTTTTTTTAATAGATAAATCTCATGAAACAGCTTTTTGTACCATATAAAAGAATATGTCTGCATTGTCAGAGTTCCCACCTCCTTAA
Organism: Calidris pugnax; assembly: GCF_001431845.1. NCBI lineage: Eukaryota > Metazoa > Chordata > Aves > Charadriiformes > Scolopacidae > Calidris > Calidris pugnax. The sequence continues at coordinate 1,024,444 of NW_015092181.1, read as the reverse complement.
ATTTTGATTCACTAATAGCATTCAAGTAGTTTCTATTAAAAGACTAAGTAGCTATATTGTGCAATTAATTGACAAACTAGCATGCAATGTTTTCCACACTATTAAGAGACAATATGGCTTTAAATAGAATGTGATTTCAAGACATAATTTTGTTGGAATTTATTGCAGTCAATTTTAACATGTTCCTGTAAAACTGTATACTATATTTCTGCCACTAACATTACTGTATGACTTCTTACCTGCCTAATACAAACACATTGTGATAATTCTACCAAAAAAATACAACTGGAAAATTCAACAGGTTTTGGTCCTGAACCAGCAGAATCAGCTGAAGGAACCAACTATAACTTATTTATAAAAAAGGGCCAATTTTTCATCTATTTGTATGATAAAAAAATAAACTATCTTAAGTTTCCTTGGTGGAAATGTAAAACTCATCAATTTTCATCAATTTATTTTTTTTAACATTATTAAAGATCTATTAATATGATGCACATGATTCTTTATTTTTCCACGTATTCATAGTTGCAATTTAATAAAATTATACCAACGAAGAGAAATAAATCATAAGTACCTTGTGTACTCCTCAAACATGCTTTATGACCCCTTCTCACAGCATAAAGAAACCTTTTTTATAGTACTTAATTGTCAAAAGAATCCCACTTTTACTAGATTGCTGATTCAACAAATCTTGGAAATACTGGAAAATACTGTCTATCTAGGCAATAAAATTTGCACTGATTTCAGTAGGTCCTGAATTTCATCCAGAGCTGATCTTTCTCTGCTGGAATTGCATGAACAAAACAAATATTTTATTTTTTTCACTGATTTTGAATCAAAGATTTAGTAAACAGTATTCACACAACTACACCCTTTCATAATCTGAAAGCAGTTACTACATACATTCATGCAACTGGGAAGAGACAGTACCAAGTAATAGTAACTCCATGTTTTCAAGATGTTTCTTGTTTTGGCAACAGATATATATCGCTATTGTCAATGAACTACTGTAACTAACCTGGAGTTTGTGATAACATCCTTGATATTGCCTATAACTGATTGTGACATACTCTAGTTTATTTATTTGGCAGTTGCATCCATCACCTCACAGATACACATTAAAAAAACAGGATGAGTTGACTGGAAAGAGGAAAGTATCCTCTAGTCATGATTTTTATCTCTTTTTTTATTTTTCCCTGAACTTTAAAAAATCCTCAATTTAAAATATAAGCAAACGTAAAATTTGATCCAATGAGATACCTTTAATTTCTCCAAGGAGATCACTTGTGTTTAATTTTTCCATCTTCTCCTTCCAGTCTTTAGAAAGAAGCTTTTCCATGCAGGATGAATCTATTTGAAAAATAAAAATAAAATTTAAAAAAGAATTATCAAATATATGGTCACACATTAGGAAAACAGGTGTCACCGCAATTTTAATACTGTTCTCCCTGTTCTAGTTAGACCATAGTTTCAAAGGGAAATGAACTTGTAGCCAAATAGACTTCTCATTTAAGTGCATTTTAAATCCAAAGTAATTCCACCAAGGTAAATGGAGTTACTATGGATTTAACAAGGGTCTAATTGAAAGAAAAACTTCATTCGGGATTTATGCATGCTAACTGCCAATTTACATGCATAGATTGCCAATGTATATACAAATTCTGTCTTTTTCATTTGAGAATGATTGTACACTTGAAATTATACATGAAGATTTAGAAGCTTTTTTTGGAAATTTGGCACACAGTGACATCTGAAACCCATTTTTATATCCATGTCAACGCAAAAGTTATTCATACGTCTCCATGGAATTCATAAAAGCGCTCTACTTATTGGATGTTCACAGTATCAGAAATTTTCTCAGTAGACTATAAACAACATGCAATGATTAGAGGATATGCTTTCATAATTTGAAGTTCAGAATACATTTAAATCTTTGCCCCAATCTGGGAGGCCTTCTGTACGCAAAACTGTCACTGAAGTCATTACACTTAGGAGAAAGCAAAAGATTGGACTTAGTAAGTTTCATATGATCAGTCCCCAATTCCACTGGAAAATTTGATATTGAGCATAACAGACTTCAATAAAATCTAAAGTTTCTTTCAGTTCCTGAATTAAACTAATTGGCTCTGAAGTCTAAATTATACATAACCTTCCAGATAACTTGCAAAAGGTGATTTTTAACATGGGGTTTCTTATGGTAGATGTTGTGATCCAGAGTCTTATGACTTTAAGAACCGCATTCCGATTTATAAAAAATTATCAAGAAAATTCTGCACACAATTGAACACTTATTTCCCCTTCCCAGTTTGTGATAATAAAATTTCCATTAAACATTGTTCATTTACTTTCATTGTTAGAGAGACTCTTCAACAACGTCTGTGCTAAACTCTTTGCAAACCCTTAGGCTCAGTTTAGCAAGACATCAAAAACATTATTTAAACGCAATGCTATTCCTAAAATGGATCTTTGCAAAGAGGCTTCATTGTAAGACCACATACCACTCTGGGTGCTGCTGAGCGTGTCTTTTCTTATTGCATACACTGGGAATAGCCACACACCTCAGCACGTTAGAAACTCTCATAGCAAGCTTGCCATTTGCGTTAGATCAATTTACACAATCGTTTCTAAATAACTAAGAATGTTGCAAATTTTGACAACGTTTGCACTTATCCCACTCTAGTATTTAAGAATTAACACTAGGGTGTACAAGAAGGCAGAATTCAGCCTAACATATCTTCTGCCAAATTGCTGGCAGATTAAGGCCAAATCCTTGCTCGAATTCTTATGTCAGCAGTGCCCTCAGAAGCACTCACAGAAGTGAAAACAAAAGGAAAAAGCCCAGATTAAGAATGGCAACACAGATTGCATCAATGCAACGGGTAACAGTTTGTTCCACCTCAGAGGATTCTAAAAATACTCAGAAGGAGAAGCATTCAAAGAGGTCACAAAAGAAGGAGTTAAAGATTTAGGGAGAAGTTTAAGGAAGAAAACAAAAGGCAAATTTTAGGGTGCAAGTAGTTGCAGACTAAAACTTCACATCAGCATTACTCATTTGGAAAAAAAAAAAATAAATCCAAAACAAACAAACAGAAACAAAAAAAAAGAAAAAAGAAATAAAGAAAACCAGTTGAAAGCAAACCAAACCAAACCAAACTGTAACTACCAAAAGATCAAAGATCATATTTTAATTGCAACATATTTTCACCATGCAAGCCTCTGTGGAAAGACAACACAGCTCGTAAATATTTTTGAAGTAATATTTCAGTAGAAAAGCTAATTTATTTACTAATTATATCTTTCTATGAAAGAGACAAAATTAAGGAGCTGTAAGTTGCAATAGGCAGTGTTAAAATACTTGTTATATAATAACAATTTACTTTTAACAATAACAGGCACTTATTACTTTTATGAGTTCTGGCCTGATAATAGAAGAATCAAGAAATAACCATCAATTATCAATAGAACATTATAATTTGTCCTTTTTTGTGATATCATCATTAGTTTAAAAAGATGTTTCTGTGTTTCTCCCCTGCCAAAATTTCAGACCCCTTATCCATTAAAAAAAAGAGCTTTAGAGTTTTGTGTTATTTTATGTTTGCTAGAGTTTATGTATTCTACTGCTTTCTAACTAAGATATTCTCCTCAATTCATGCAAAGAGGGAAAAACATTTAAATTTTAAAAAAAGAAGCAATTAGAATATTACAGGAGTTGACAAAATACTTTCCTCAAAAACACTTGCTTTATTTCTTCTCTTAAGAACATCTTCTTCTTAAAAACACCCATGTTTATTGGTAGTATTCTTATGTTACATAAGGGAAAAAAACATATTTCTAAAGACAGACTGAGAAAGAACTGAATGGGAAACAGGTCTATCTGTGTGCCTTCTTGTTGATATAATCACATTGCCAGTTATAATTTTTATCTCTATAAATGGCTGAAAAATTCCTTAAGAAACATTTCTTTAAACACCCCTATATCTCATTCAAATTCTATGTTACAGATCTGACCACACAATTTATTGCTATTCTGTTTTGTTATTGGGAAGAATACAAAACAAACACAATGAGCCTTTTAATAAACTTTTTTGTAACGTTGTAGAAATAAGTGTTCTGAAATTCTTGTAAATTTTCAATTAGTATGTTTAATCTGCATAATTTTTAGAATTTAAAATAATGATATGTGTTAAAGCTCTCTGGAGGCCCTCCACATTAGGCACGAAACTATATATAAAGGCTTAGACTTGAAAGGCATGTCTCCCTTCAAGTTCTGTATTCTGTGTTCACAAACACAGATTTTGAAAAGGTTTGTGAATCAGAAAGGGATTTTTTCTTTTCTATACTGAAAATTATTTTTTACATACATATAAAATCTACAAAGATATCTTCTGACATCAGTAGAACGTCTTCATCCATATTGATTCATTTTCTGATTTGATTCATTATAGAAACAAAACATCGACTCAGAATCCAGCACTGAGCGTTGAAGAAGCCCGAATTCACATCTGCACTGCATCATTCTCCCTGCACTGAGGCTCGGCTTCAGAACCATTCCAAAACCTTGTGGATCCCGACATTTTCAAAATTCAAGGGTATTCTTGTTAAAGACAATTATAAAAGAAGCAAAGAAAGAAATTAGCATTTATACATTTTTAGCTCTTCTCACTGACTTTATAAACCACAGTTGGGTTTATGCTGCAAAGTGGCATATTTTGTGCTGATATGTGTAAGATCCAACTCGTGGAGTTGCACTGGAGCAATTTATTATATTAACAACACACAGCTTCTCATCCTTTATATTCTTCTCTTTTGAACTAGGAAAAATTTTCTTTCAAGGACAGCAAACAGGTTAAGTATAATTAGATTGAGATGACTAAATGAAGTAATTGAGTATTATTTAATATCACGGTTTATTACATACTTTGTTAACAATTTAAATTGTAGACTAAAGAAGTTTAAAGTACTGTGAGAATCTTGTTAGACATGACAGTTTTGCGAAGGTGAATGAGAAGAGGATGTTAAAAGATAAATAAGCAGAAAAGAGGAAAAAAGCCAAGAGAAAAGCATCTAGGTGTTAGATGAAAAGGATCTCTCCACAATGACAAAGCATCAATGAAAAGAATTAACATTTGTCCATTGGGTAATCAATCAGCCATGGAATGGAAGGAATCCAGCTCTTTGTTGCACAACCAGTGATGAAGAACAAGTGTGTTAGCTATCACAGCCAAGCTCTCAAGTTCTTCCGACTGAATGAAAGTCATCTTGTTCCTATCAAGGGTAGGGTTTGCCTCTTGTCTCTTTCTTACTCTTCCCTTTTTTCTTTTTTTTTTTTTTTTTTAATTTTACTTTTACAGTTTTCAACAAGTTACCAACCCCAGCTATAGCTTACATGAGTAGTGTATGACCTTACAGTGGCCTGCACCTATCTTCATCGATTTTGAGGGGTTGTTTTTTTTGTTGGTTTTTTTTTCCTTTTTAATTCACTGAAGTAGCCTTTTATTACTTTCTTTGAAATACAGATACGGAAAAAAAAAAGCGTTCATGCCATGTGTGTGTTTTTGTTTTTTATGGTAAAGTCATACATAAAAGAAAGCCTAAATGTGAGAGTGCAGTAGCAAAACTTCAAAGCACTGACTGTCAGACATTATTATTTCAAATCAGCTTTGACTTTTTGAGACTTAATAAAACACTATAGTGCAGACTGGCATATTTATAACACCTATACCAGTGATCAACTGAACTGTCTTATTCTTGCTGCTGTGCTGTGCCTTGTTATTTCTTTTATAATAAGCTTCCCTCAAAACATGTTGTAACAATACTGTAAACTGATAATTATTAATGATACGAGTTCTAAAACATGACTTGTTTTGCATACAATTCTTTTTGAATACATACATTACTTTGTGACAGAAGACAAAAGCACATTGATTTATTAATAATGATTGCAAATGCATTTCAAGTTCATAAACAATACAGAAATATAATTCAATCAAGGTATCGGTGACATTTGCACATGCATCTGAACTGTTTATCAGCATCTCAAGGAAAAAGGCACTGGGAAAGAAGGTAGGGGAATTAGAAGAGAAATCAGGCATATTACAAGAGAAACTGCTCTAAAACATGATCAGATCATCAGTGGGAGGACGATAAACTTTTTTTTGCATTTTAGAAGAGATAATATTACACTAAAACATGATCAGATCATCAGTGGGAGGAGGATAAACTTTTTTTGCATTTTAGAAGAAATAAGACTACGGAATACTACAGAATTATTGGCATCTTTGTCTCTATTTCAGAACTATAGTCTATAGTCATATCCCATAACAATTTAGTAGATATTACTAAACATAAAAGGACTATATTTTTGCAAGCCGTGGGACTACATAAGAATATGCAAGTTCCTCCATCTCTAATGTTCTAGATTTTCTAAGCTACCCTCATTACACTTATTTGCCTTCAGCTCCACAGGAGAAGGTGTCCTTTGGATCAGCCTTTGTAAAATTATTTCAAATGCCTCGTTCAAGTTTATATCATGAGAAAACGGCGCAAGTGGAATTACCCTGTCAGTATCTGTGAAATATGTGAAATACTTGTTAGAGAAAAAGTGTTGTGTGTGGTTTTTTGTCTTTGAAAGAATGTTAAATGAGATTATGAACTCCTTGGAACAGACATTTGTGTGCTTAACAAGGCCTACCACACTGGATTTGTACTACAGGAGAAAAGCTGCCTTCTCCCCCTGACCCCCACCCTGCCCCAAACCAAATAAGCTGCCAAGAAATATTACAATGGGTACCATTTGGTTGCCCTGCTCCCTGTTGTACCTTTACACATCTCAACCCATGCCTCAAGTGCAAATGTGCTTTCTTCAAGTGGGTGAAGCTAAGAACCTGACATCTAAAATAATAATAACAACACAACCCACCATTCACCTGAAAGAGGAAGGTTTGACTCCATATTCTTCATAGAATACTAAATCCTGTCCGGAGTAGAAAAATCTAAATAAAATTGGTACTCTACAAATATTCCTGAATAAAAGCCAAGTAAAATTTAGATTTACCCCAGTCAGTGTTTCTTACCATCAGATGCCCACCAGATTTCCCCTGAGCTGAAGAACCACCTAGCACAGACCTATATCATAAAAACATTTCCTAATTTTCACACTTTATATTATGTATTTTAAAATTATATGCAAACTCTAAAATTTCAGTATCAAAGGGAAAGGTAAAAGGTTAATTTAATTATCTTTGAAAGAACATGATTTTATAATCTAACAATTCTAAATTAAATTAAGTACTTTACATTTTCATTCATGATTTGAGAAATAAAAGTATAATTTAACCATGACTATCAGAAACTTAACTGCCTGATCGTACCTATTCTTTTTCAATCCAAGGATGTGAAGTTTGTGTAATGTTGCTAAAATAGATTCTTCGTTGCCATAGTTACTTTTTTTCTTCCTTTAAACACAAATTATCCTTTCCTGTTTCAATAAACTTTAAATAAAAGAAAAGGCAGCAACAATACAAAACTAATCAAAAATCAGCCTGAAGGCTTAACATCCATAGTTGCAATGTACTGCCACTGCCTCATGCTCATAAGCAGCTTGGCTTGAATCTTGCAGTCAGTGTAAAGGCAGGTCAGAGGAATCTCATCTCATCCTTCTCAATTTCCATACTGTTCTCGTACAGTAATTAATTGTCATCGTCTAACAGAAAATTAAAATCTAAGGCATTTCACACATGTTGTCAGCCAGTGAACTGATTTCCTTGGCCAACTTTTCAAGATTGTATTGATTTAATAAGCTTACAAAAGCCTGGTTCTTGAAAAACAAAAATACAATCACAGCACAAAAATGAGCAACATGACATTTAGACCAGGAAAACGTGCTAATTCCTTTTGCTACACTTACTGTGAATTACCAAAAAAAAAAAAGAAAAAAAAAAAAAGAAAAAAAATCACTCCTAAATTCTATGTCTTGATCCCTGTTAAGAAGCCAAGTAATCCTGGCCAGTCACTTACTCACTCCCTCCTCAACTCCTCTCATCCTGACTCGTTTCTGTCCACCTCTTTGTTTGCCTTGGCTATTGAGGCTGTGACGTTTCTGGCACAGAGTGTGTATCTCACAGTTGATCACCTAGCACATTGCTGATCATGAATTAGAACTTGGTTCTGATTCTCACTGCAACCTGTCCTCAATACTGCAAAAGCAAAAAAAGGGAAAAAAAACCCAAACAAACCTGTCCTCAATACTGCAAAAGCAAAAAATGGAAAAAAACAAAAAACAACAAAACAAAACCCAAAAAGAGGTCAAAGAAGCCTTCCTAAATACAATTACATGCAAAAGGCAGTCAGCTCACAGTGGATGTTTTCATGCAAGAGCAATAATGGAAAAGTGACTGAGATCTGACTACCTAACATAACAGTTTTGTACAGGACAGGGAACCAAGTAAATTTGCTAACTGCTGTACATTTTTTCACAGTGACAAGATTTCCACAATATGATAAAATTAGAACTGTAAGAGCTTGGAGAGCTCTCTTAACTTTTAATTAAAACTCTCCAAGCTCACTAAAAATAATTAGGCATTAAAATGTTCTGGTTTTCCTCTGAATTCATTTGCACTACTTGAATGGTCTAGCTCTTGCATGAAACAACAGACGTTCTAAACAGAAACACTGGAATTTAACTGGGGGTGATTTCCAGACCTGCTTTCTATGATGTGGCTAGTGGGAAAAACTGTAAAGAGTCTGAAGCTTGTACCAATTCCACCTAAAATGGCTTGTTTCAACAGGAATTCTCTAGTGCAAAGAGCATTTGCATTGAGTAGAAAACATTCTGCTCAGTGCAAAACTCCAGATAAAAGAGAGTTTGAATTTCATGGAAAGAATAATCTAAGATACAGTTCTGACCTTTATTTTTATTTATTTATTAAAAAGCAGAACCTTTAACCTTGCAAATGTTTTTGTTCTCTTAAAATAACTCATACAATGCTATATGCCACACTATTTTTAGAAAAGCAACAAGAGAAAGCATGCTTTTCCCATACAGCAGAGCATGGATATAAACATCAACACAGATGCTCTGTGAGAGAGAGCTGGACTTCTCAAGCACTTGATCATTAAGGAATGCACCAACTGTTTTAGATAATCTCGTGCCAGCTCCCATTCTGTTCCACACTCCCCTTTGGGAGTGGCAAATCTTGTCCTGCTCCTAATTTTTCATTTTACTCACTCCTCCATTCTTTCTTTATTATTTTTTTTCCCAGAACAGAGGGAAAAAGGCATTGTGTGCCAAGCAATGCAAGACTAGAATCACTTCCCCAAACAGAGCAAAACTTTCAGACAATTAACCCTCCCCTCTTCTTTCAGATAAATTACTAAGTATAAAATGCAATCTGTTTCCTTTGTTTACTCAATATGAACAATTTGTAAATGACTCAAGGATAAAATTCAGAAAATGTTGTGCTAAATTAGAACCATTATAAACATGCTAATGACTACTCAACTAAAACATGCAGGATCAGTGTGAAGAAATATATTTAGTTCCTGTGAAATACAGTTGTATTGCCTCAGAACTATTTGGTCACTTAATTGTATATGATTACTTCAAGAAAATGTTAATTTCATGAACACTGCACTAGACGATACACTATGTATGTCAAAAGGAGCTTTCTCAAATGTCAGTGTAATCGTTTGAATGCAATGTTTTGGCATATTAGTAGAAGAGAAATATCTTTTAAGTCTGTCAAAATTACATGTACATTTCATTTCTCCACTTAAAGTTTCCCTTCCATTATAAGCTGTATTTTACTGTTAGATTGGCTGTATTCATTGAAGTACACATCATTGCCTTATTTGCATTACAATGATAGTATACTGCATATTATATGCAATCACCTATTCCCTGAGTATGTGCACCTCTATTTACTTCCCAAGTGAACATATAATATTGGCAAGAGAGAGTCTCAGGCTTTACACAACAGCAATCAGGGATAGTCAGGAAAAGGGGAGCACAATCTACTTGCAATCCCCGGCCAAAAGATTACATAAACTGATATAATAAAGGAGAATGATAGGCCTGTTTTCCTGTCTTTTATTATGTATATATTAGCAAAGTAGCTAAATCAATAGGATTTGCAATATTTGTTACATATATTAGCAAAGTAGCTAAATCAATAGGAATATTTGTTATTTTGTAAAAGGAGAAAGTTGTAGTAGTGGAAGCAGATCTCAAAATCTTCACTATTTTTCTTTGCCTCCACATCTTCACAACTTTCTGTATTGACCGGGTCTAGAAGATCAAATTTTTGCCCTCAGAGTGGAAAAGAAGACCAGACTGAGTCATCAGCTTAGCTAGAACTCATCAGCATAGTTCCACCAAAGCCTACATAGCCTTAAATAGATTTGAAATTTCTCCCAATATTTGGCCTAATTACTCTTTCTCTTAATCTCATAGCTCTGTTCCTTGCTATAGTCCTTTTGTAACTAAACAATTCGCTTTCATCTTTGGTATCCACTCTTCTCAAAAACTTTGAGTTGAAGAGAAATTCTTCTCATTATTACTCAAACAAACCGTTAAGAATTTAAATCTTTCTTTGTTAAACTTCTCTGGAACACATCATATATCATATGGCCTCTGGACTTGTAGCGTCTTTCTTTTACAAATGAATTTCCCTATTAGCTCAGGAAGTTGCAGATTGCATGTCAGCCTGTGTTTAGCTACATACTAAACCCAGCCACTGAACTAATCTTATTTAAGACATGGGGGCAAATTTTTTTTTTCTCTTAACGTTGCACAACTTTCCCAGATTCTTATATGAAGCTGAAGCAAACAGAGGATCCCATCTCAACTCAAGGAACTATGGGGTAGCACAAATAGGTATTATGTTATTGCATCTTCCGTCAAGTGCAATGCCAATTAAGCATTGTATCTTTTCATAAAGTAGAAATTCTGTAAACTGACTAAGAAAATACTCGTCAAAGTTTTGAGGAGTAAAAACACCTTAAAAAGTAATACAAAGATACAACTCTGTGTAACCTCCTTTGCACTAGGTTAGTCAAGGGGACTTGAGGGACTGGGAGTGAGGGGAATTCCTCAAAAGCAAGAAAAATCAGTTTTTATTAAACTGATTAATGTTCCTTGGAAAATTTGTGACACCAAATGATTTATGAACAAAAAATGGATGATTCAAAAGACCTCTATTTTGTTCCTCCAAATCACGTTCTACTCATTACCCTAATAATGCAGTAATAAACATCTGTTTAATGGTTTGAAGGTTTCTTAATACTGTGTATAAAAGTCTTAGCTCATCTCTGACGTAAAGTATTCTGAAATTAAAACAAATGTGTAACAAAAAGAATTTTTCATGGCAAATACTAAGTGGCTTTTATGTAAAAATATAATACAAACAAAGCAAAATAACATGCTCTTGATTTGAAATGACTTCAAACAAGGATGCAAAAGAATGAAAACAATAGGCAGAATCTCCTCTCTATTTACCATTTCTGAAAGGTCTCTGTGGCCCCTGATGCAGTCTCTTCCAGGACACAAAAATACACTGGCAAAATCAGTTCTAAAGCTCCCTTTATACTAATAAAATTTTAACTTAAGCAAACTACCATATTATATATAAATAGAAATACAGAACAAGCAAGAATTTCCGGAGCTAATTCCGACAAACAGAGCTTTTAAAAGTTTAAAAATCTCACAAGCACCAATTTACTTGGCATGGATATATACTTCAGGAATAATAGCTGGTTTGTTACAAATCTGTGAAAAGATTTAAGAAAAGAATGCACTAATATCTTCAAGAACAGTATCTTAACATTTTAATTTTCCTATTTATATAAAGCTGAAAATCAGCCATCATTTTTTTCATGGAAAAAAACATTATTAATTTTGCAAAGTCAAATGTTAGTATTAAAATTGTCCAGGAAATCCTAAGTCAGCCTCTGTGTGAATAAACATTATGACACATTCTTTAAATTAGAAAAAAAAAAAAAAAAAGCAAGGAAAAAAAAAACCCCATACAATTAAAACAAAATATGTACTCAATTTTTGTACAGCATTCTTGCTACTTTCAGCACATGGAACAACCCAAGACAAAAGCATAAATGGGAACTGCAGAGCAAATAAGGCTCTTGTCCATATGATCATTGGCCGCGTTTCATTGCAAAAGTTTAGAGAAATTGAATGAATGAGGGAGGGAACAGCAAAAGGAGAGATGATGGGTCGCAGTTTCATTTTCTGGGAGCTCAATTTTAAAATCTTGGGGTTTTATTTGAGGAATTGCTGAGCATTCATAGCTGCAGCTGTGTCAATGTTAAGTCAATTTAAAGATTGAGGCTATAATATATATAGCTATATATAAACTGCTGCACAAAGTTAGGTCCTCTGGAAAAGAATCAGGACTTAAACACCTCAAGCCGAATAACCAATAAACCAATGATGTTTGTAAAGTAACACTCTTAGTCCCACACCTGTGCAGCTGACATACTGACTACTCCTTTTTCCTCTTTACAAAGACTTTGAAAAATAATTTCTTCATAGCGTATTTACAGAATATGCTGAAAAACCCCAGCCAATTGTGTAATATCCAAATCTTCAGAACACAGCTTGAATAAGAAGTAATTAATAGATCCTAAAGCTTTGGATTGACCAGTAAGGATATAACAGGCTACTGGATAGTTTCACGTTCACAGATGATCATCCTGTTAGTGAACATGATGAATCAGAATTCTTTTTGAGGAAAGGTATTGTTTAATCATATAAGAAAAATTATTCTTAAATACATGGAAACACAAATTGGTTTACTTTTTTAACATTTTAAATTCTGTTGGGTAACCGAGGAATTCTTTCACTAGTTATACAGACATTCTGAAAAATGAAAAACAGTTTTAAACCTGTGCTTATATGCAGCACATGGAAACACAAATTGGTTTACTTTTTTAAAATTTTAAATTCTGTTGGGTAACTGAGGAATTCTTTCACTATACAGACATTCTGAAAAATGAGAAACAGTTTTAAACCTGTGTTTATATGCAGCTCAGGCTTTTTTTAGTAGCCAGATTTAGTAGTCAGATTTGGAAACAATGGCGATTTAAAGGATATTGATCATTCTGAATAAAAGACAGGGTGAACAAGAAATGACCTTTGGTTTCTCTGCACTGGTCCTCACCATCTAAAAGCACTACCAATAACAAAAGAATGCACGTTGCACCCTGTCCTAGTGAGGCAAAACAGACACGGCCCCCTTTTGCCCTCCTGGCAGAGCAAATCTTGACATCCCCCATGCACAGGCTGACAGACCTGTATAGGTTTGTCTTAGAGTTGACTTAGAGTAAGTGATGTCACAGTGTGATGTGCTATTTGACCCATTAACTCAACACGTTTCTTGGCAGAAAATATTTTTTTCTCCCAAAGCTGGTGCACAAATTCACCATCATATAAATCTGCCCAAAATATGTAGCGTAGTACTACAGTAACTATCAGAGCAAAGAAAATGAGGATCATTTGGAAACACCTGAGAGGAGACTTAATAATGCTTGGGGAGTTCCCATCCCAAGGTCTGAGAAGAGAGAAGGGAAACCACAGTTAGCTCACACTATTTCGAGTTATTCTTTATATCTTGTTCTGCTAATAAATGTTCTTTCTTTTCCAGAATCCTCCTCACTGTAAGCAAAAAATAGGAAATGGAGCTCTAGAGAATTATTCCACAAACTTCACTAAAAGTTATAATGCAGGTAACAAATTTACATTATTTCTGTCTTCAACATTTAGTCATCTTGCCTTTGTTGATTAAATCCAAACTCTATAGTTCTAACAGTTTAAATTAATGAGCTGAATTTTAGCTGTGTAACTCCCCAGAAAATGTAAGCATGCATTAAATTCTACGCAGCCACTTCAAAACTGTAGATTAATGCTGGTTTATGATATACTCTGCACAAATACAAAAGAATCTAACAAAGACTCAGTTGTTTAGAAAGATTTTTCTCATATTTAGGGTCAATAGAAAATTTTATGTTATCAGAACAAACCCTACACAAGAGATTACTCAATTATAAGTTCTGCTTTATGATATTATCCATTCCAAAGAACAGGACAGGTAGGAAATATCTTTCTTCAAATGCTAAATGACATAGTATCCTGGAAAATTATGATATTGCCTTAACCATTGAAATGTATTACCAAATTCAGTGCAAGAGTAAGAGGTGCACTTCATGCCCTTGTACTCTAAGAATAACACAATTCACAGCAGGATCCATATGTTTCTTAATTGTAAGCTACACTTCCTGTCTTTTAGAGTGTCTCTAGCAAGGCCACTGCATGATTTCTAAGGCTAGAACCTTAATACACGAGGTTGTGTGTATGGCCTTCATACAGAAAAAGTACTGTGGTCACAAACTTTTGAATCTGCAATGCAAAGCTTGTTACTATCAAGCTAAAGGCAGGAGTTTGGTCCACTGCCAAATTCTCCACGTGCTCATGGTTTGGTCCATCTAATGTGTGTTTACATACATTAAAGTTGAGATTAATCTCTTATCCTTTGGTCGCATTTTCATTGTCTTCACTCCACATGAGAATTATCCAATTGGAGCTCTTATTTTGATGTTACTCACAAAACTCACTGTATTTAGGTAACCATACAATCTTTTTTGCTACTGATCACTTCTCTAATCTCTGGGCTGCAAACCTGTCTAAACCCTACCCTCCCATTTGCACTCACACTATTAATATAATCATGAGCACTAGCAAGGCAGTCTCAAACATCGCAAGTTACACGTCTCTGGTTCCTTAAGCTTTTTTTAAACACTTATTTATGGGCAAGGTATAATTTACACCACCTTATCTATGGCTGGGCAGGTGGTACTCTGTGACTGCTTCTCCTTATATCAAACACGCTAACATCATTGTCAGTCGTGCCCGCTTTTCCCCACCAATCATATTTTCACCTGTTCTCGCTCATCATAAGATTTGACTGCGAGCTCTCTAGGACAAGAACTGTCGTTTGCTTTTACTACTGCTATATGTACAGCACCTAACGTACTTCCTGAGAGAGACCCCTGGAAAAAATTACAAGGTACCACCTTAATTAGTTTCAGTAAACTCAGAGACCCTTCAGAGTGCCCCTTCAGAACTCAGTGGCCTAAGCTTCATGGAAAAAAATTACTTCATTTTTGTTCCCTTTTCATTTCAAAGCTATACATGTCATATAACTTACTACGTCAACTGGAACAACTGTTAGTGCTCATCCTAAGCCAGTGGTCAATGAACACCACACCTCTGCCTGCACAAAGGGAGGAAGGCAGCATGCACAGCCATAGGTTTTCCCAAGGCACAGGTCCCAGAGCTGCTGGTATACTCCATGAGCGCTGAAGTCACGTGGAATTTTTGTAATCCTAAAATGAGATGGCTCAAGTTTCTCAAGTTCGAAGAGTTTCCAATTTTAAGCAAGAAGAATTGTGACAAGACTTTGTGTTTAGGAACAACACTTCCGTTCAGTGAACTACCCAGCACTCAGACATTTTCAGGAATTGTCCAAGAGCGTTTTAGCTGACAGGAAAGGAACTATTTCCTTCTTCAGCAAAATGTAACTCCCTAATGAGATTATTATCAGGAACAGCATGGTGAGTAGGACTCCGGAGGTGATTGTCCCCCTGTACTCGGCACTGGTGAGGCCTCACCTCGAGTGCTGTGTCCAGTTTTGGGCCCCTTATCACAAAAAAGTCATTGAGGTGCTGGAGCAGGTCCAGAGAAGGGCAACAAAGCTGGTGAGGGGTCTGGAGAATAAGTCTTGTGAGGAGAGGCTGAGGGAGCTGGGGTTATTCAGCCTGGAGAAAAGGAGGCTGAGGGGAGACCTTATTGCTCTCTACAACTACCTGAAAGGAGGGTGTAGAGAGGTGGGGGTTGGTCTCTTCTCCCAAGGAACAGGCGATAGGACAAGAGGAAATGGCCTTGAGTTGCGCCAGGGGAGGTTCAGATTGGATATTAGGAAAAATTTTTACACTGAAAGGGTTATTAAACATTGGAATGGGCTGCCCAGGGAAGTGGTCAAGGCACCATCCCTGGAGGTGTTCAAAAGACGGGTTGACATGGTGCTTAGTGACGGTTTTTTATCAGTTAGGTTGGTGGTTGGACTAGATGGTCTTAAAGGTTCCCGCCAACATAGACAATTATATGATTCTATGATCTTATGAACAGTGGTCTAAATGTGAATTTTGATACAAAGACAGTAACATCTTTCTATTTCCGAAAACTGTTAACTGGACCTACTCAACACCTAAGACTGCAGGCAATTAGTCCCAGAACATAGGTTAAATAATTTAAATCACCACAGCCCATTACTTTTTACAGTTATTTACAAAGTAAGTAAAAAATCTGCCCATCTATTTTGATTGCAGGTTTTTTTGCTATTTTTGCATTGGTGAAATAATTTCTAAAGATGGATAATGACAGAGATCCAGGCCCTAAAAGTGGAACCTTATACTGCATTAAATAACTGACCAGAGGATAAGAACAAATACTGCCAACAATGTATAGGAAAACCACGACAATTTTTTACTGCAAAGTCATGCAGGAACAACCACGTTGGATCGGGCTGCTTAACAATTCCTCTCTAATAATGGTAACTTTTGCAAAGACTAGATTAAAATTTTGAATACCATGAGCACTTTCCACCTATAGCCAAGACTGCACTTTTAAGCAAAAATACTTTTTTCCTGTGAAGAAACTTCCACCCCTTTTTACCAGAGACAAGGACCAGCGTTTCTCAGAAAGGGCCAGTAGAGTTCGGCCAAACAGAAAACCACAAAAAAACCCCAACTTGTAAACCACTAAT
Organism: Calidris pugnax; assembly: GCF_001431845.1. Taxonomy (NCBI): domain Eukaryota; kingdom Metazoa; phylum Chordata; class Aves; order Charadriiformes; family Scolopacidae; genus Calidris; species Calidris pugnax. The sequence continues at coordinate 1,007,612 of NW_015092181.1, read as the reverse complement.
TTTGCATTCAAAAATATATAATTATCTACATGGTCAAATACACAGGTTCTTATCTTTGTTCAAATCAAATTAAATTCAGGGGTTTGTTTAACACTCCTTTTACAACTGCTGTTCACTGCTTAGATGCTCATCGTAATCTTAAAGCCCAGTTTCTCTTGGTTTGCAGGTTTTCTGGTTTCAATTCACAATATCACAGCTCTAACAGGCTGTTATCCATGACAGCTCCCCAAAATTAGACAATTCATATCAGCTACTAGATGCAGTCCACACTTTGGAAAACAATACAGAGTCAGCCAACATCAACCCTATTCTGTAACAACAAGACCAGGGTGCCAGATGTCCTCCTATACTGGACCTTCTCTATATCTTGTTGCTCAGAGGCTATGACTCCAACAGTACTGTATTGTAAAAATCTGGATTAAATCTAGCAAAGAGAGAGAGATCATTTATAAGTCATCTGTGGGTACATTCTGTCTTTGGTGTGTGGCTGAAACACCCATTAACACTAACATGAGCTACACAGGCCTACTGATGGGTGAATTATACCCCTGACAGAAAAGTGGTTTTTTGCTCAATGTATTTTCTTTGATGAACTTGTTGGCTACTGCACAGTCATGTGTATATATTTAAGCATTTCTCTGTGTGTATGCACATGTATATCTCCACAGTGATGATGTCAGTTTGACTAAAAATGCAGATAAAGCACTTCTTAAGCCAAAATGGGCCAAAGGTAATTTTCCCCATATAAACTTTGGTTTGGCCCTTACTTATCAAAACCAGAAAAAAGTTTGACAAGAAAAGGGGATCCAAATTGGTTATCCCGACAAAGAAATAGAAGTTAGGGCCTTTCTTAAGACTTACTTTATAGGAACCGTATGCACAACTTTCACTTTCTAGAAAGTGGTTTTCTCTTGAACACACATCAGAACCATTCATCATCACATAATTGCGAGTTGTCAGTCAGAGCCGCACCCTTCACGCAGTGGCAGGCCGCCAGCACATCTGTCAGAAACACTCACAGGCTTCCGTGTGTTATTGTAATCCCCTACAAAAGGAACAAGCCCATTCATCCAGTCCACATTTTCCAAATCGAACGGCGACAGCAAACCCTAAGCCTGGAAAAATAATAGCACTTACCCTAAAAATGCCACACTTGTCAGGTGACCACAGGCTAAATTGCCGGAGAGCAAACACGAAACAATTCTAATCCTCACATGTAAAGTGTAGGCTTTAGGAGGCTGAGTTCTTCATGCATGAAAGAGGAGAGCTGGGTTCTGTGCATACGACAAAGTGGTCTCCAATAGTGAAATAGGCTGCAGGGTTAAATCGCCGTGCCCTTTCTGCAGACACTCACTTCTTGCACTCTAGACTCAATTAGGAAAAAATTTCTCCTCCTCCTTTAGTGTTCCTATTCTCTTTTTTGGCTACTTCTGTTTCCTTTCTCCTTTACCTAGAATCATCTAGTCTTTACGTTAATACAAATTCTTGTCTCTTTTTCTTTTTGTCTCCTGTACCTCTTGAAAAACATGATCCACTCAGACAGGCTCCACTGGTAGCTCCTCAAGGCCAGCCTGTCTTTAGTCAACCTGAGGGCTTGGGCAAATGGGTCCAAAGAAGATTCTCTTCTCAGAATTGTTGTTAAGGACTTCCATGGAGAATTAAACAGCTTTCAATGAATTAAATACTGCCTTGCACAGGGCTTCAGAAGCTTATTTGCAGACTACATGCATATAAAAGCCATTAATACTTTGCAGAATGAAGTAGAGTAGTAAGCTTTACCTCCCTAGTTGAACTAACTCTTTCGCATTCTCTCTCCAGAAAAGTATGACAGTTCAATGTTCAGAAACATTGGGTGAAAGACATGACATTGCCCTTCGAGGCAACCATGCAGCCAATGTAAACCCTAAAAGGCCTTCAGAGCAGCTTTGCTTCAGCAGATGAAGCTGTGGATAGAGCCTGATGCTTCCCTCCAACCAGCCAGAGCTTTATACATGCTTAGATACAGAGGTAGAAGCCATGAATCCTCTCTGACCCCCATTCCAATAATTGCCCCCAGGAACTTCCAAGGAGAAGGAGCAGACAGTCAGCATGCACGTGCAACAGCGATTGGGTGGGTAAAGGCATTGTGCACTCCACACAGCTATTGGGCATTTTTATCGGCCCTTGATACAGGCAGAATGCATATTATATATAAAAACACACATTTCTCAAACAATTTGAAAGATATATGATGGCTGACCTGCTACAAAATTTATTTCCAGGAACAAATAGAGAAAGCATTACTTCTGAGTGATACAGCCAGGAGTAAATTATACCATCTCACTGCACAAAAGAACCTAAATATCATAACAAATCAACTCTCAGCTCTGCTGCACACTTATGTTCACACAGTGGCATTGGTCAAACTAGTGCTAAGGAAAATCTAACAATTCTCAGACTACCTTGAAAAAAAATCTCCCAGTACTGTAAAACCACCATGCAAGCATGAAGAAACTGCAGAAAATGGTCTGCTTAATACTGGACAATCACACATACTATTCTAGCTGGTCCACCCCACTAGAATGAAGCTGGAATATAGGAATACCAGAGTTTATAATCACACTCCTGCAAAATATGCTGCTTTTCAAAGCATTGGGGGTGGGAGGTAGGTGGGGAGGGAATCAATCCCTCAATCCATTTGTGACTCAGTTTCTCAGGTAGAAATAAAATCTTTTTATCTCACACAACTAATGAAGAGTTAAATTATTTTGCAAAATTATAATACAAACAGCTTTAAGCACAATAGTATCTTTTTTCAATTATACTGTCTCAACTTCTACATATTTTCAAAGTTTACTTGACAACGTTCATTTTTTCAGAACCACACCATATTCAGAAACTCTTAAATTTTGTCCTAAATTAAAACCAAATTTCACTAAATCTGAATGAAATTAATTTGGGGCTTGAGACATCATGAGGTAATAATATCTGCTGTAAACTGAGTAAATCAAGATAAATTATTTCCCTTTATATATACATATATATTTAATACTAAATACACACAAATATAAGTACAACATATGGTCAACTAGAAATAAATAAAACTGAAAGCACTTTACAACTGCATGGCAAGTATCCAAACTAAATTTCAGGTAGCAGATGGCATGAATAGGATACATGTGAGAAACAGGCAATTTCAATTATCTCTGAATAGTTCATAAACAGAAAAATTTGGCAAACCACAATTTAAAAAAAAAATCAACTTGAAAAATAACATCATGTAATAGAGATAACCGAATTGAAAACACAACAATGCAAAGTTATTAAGCTCATCCTGACCATAATTTCATAATGAGTATTGAATGATTACATGTGACAGAAAAGAGCTGCCCCAAATACTCATGCCTGGAAAATGTAATAATTAATTACTCCAAGTAGAGCTTAGAATTTAATTTCAGTTATTATCATCACCCAAAAGTGGTGAAGCGATCTTGCCTACAAAGTCCCTTCTTAGCTTTTGTGAAATCTCCAGATGAAAAAAACCCAACAAGTAAATCTGGACCTGGTCATTTCTTCAAATAGTTATTGAGACAAACTTCAATAGGGTTTATTCAGCAGAAGTCAGACTTGCCCACCGATTTCATGCAAAAAAAACATATTGTTTTGAGTCACACAGTGAAATAAGGTGCAAAAAGAAACTGTATTTTAAGCCTTTTCTGACTCACACCAAATGAAAAGTCTGGCCTTCACAAAAGAGTTTGCTCTCCTTTTAACTTATCTTTCAGAAAAAATCAAATGTGTCAGGTAGATCTCTGAAATTTCAAAATTCGATAAATAGGAGGGAGGCTAATTTCCTAAACATTTCATTGAGATGTTTATAAATGCTGTGTAGAGTCAGCCAGGCAAATCACCTAGGAATCAATTCAACAGACATTGTGCTATTGCTTTCATACTTCTCTCCCTAATTTTCCTTTCCACATAAGAAATGTGTCAGCCATAAAGATCTATTAGCTCAAATCCCTGAAGTTAGTCAGATATCTAAATGCAATTTAAGTGCCTAATTGCCATTTATGTAATTGGGAGTTAGATAGCTTAACAATACTTTGGGTGTCTTTATTCCACTGAGATGTAAGCTTTTCTGTTAATGAAACTCTCAGCATTACACCTATAAAAAAAAAAGTAAAAAAGCTCCCAACCATTCCATTCTTAAGACAGATTGAAGATAAAACCAAATAAAAGGAAAAAAAATCTTGCCTGACTGAATATAAGCATAATAAAGTGTAATTTTCACTGAAATACATATGGATTTATATTTATCAGATTTGTTGTTAGCAGACAAGATAACACCTTCAAATATCAGAAAAGAGAGGAAGAGTTTATTGATCACTGTGATTCCAGAAACATTTATTAAGAATTGGTGACACTTATCTAGTTCAAATGATAAGTTTTTCTCTTTATTCATTCTAATAAAGAGAACTTGATCCCTGTTGATATGGAAGGTTTTTCAGAAGGCTTTATCACAGCACCTTCAGCCTAGCATAATAGAGGCACAGCAAAATCAACAGGTGCTTCTGAGCATCTCAATAACTGAGGTCTGTCTTTGAAAGAACGACTAGTCTGTCATTTCATAACTGTTATTTGAAACAGGAAAAGTGTTGTTTAATGACAGCTGGGTTTCAGTGTCTAGATGAATTGGAAAAATACATAGAACCCAGGTATTTTATTTACATTGAAAGCTTACGAAACTTATTTATGCATCGGTGTGCTCATAGCTAGATACCGATACATACACAATTGCAGAATGTAAAAAATGGCCACAAGTTTTAGGTACGCTGCTTGAATCAAATTACATCTCATTTTCAAAGTTGGTGGGCCCAGCAGTTTTGAAGTTGAAGTTCTAAGTGCTGAACATATCTGAAAAATCAGTCCCAGTATGTTTCAAGTTAGGCATCCAAAGTCAGTAACCACAACTGATCATTTGGGTCACTGGAAAGTATGTTCACAGTATACACAGAGTCAAGACACTACGAGCTAAATATCACTTCCATCAGAAAAAAAAAGGCTGTTATATAATACCTTTCAGACAAAGCAACACAGGAGCCTCCAGCTACAAATATGTTTTTAGAATTCAGAGTATCCCTGGGGGGAGTCAGCTACCTCTTTTGGGGACCTTAACCCTTTTTCATCATACCTCAGACAGTCCTTTTGCAGGTCCTTCTGCCACAAATCACAAAGCCTATGCTGTACCTCCTATCTTGGAAGTCTGAGAGGAAACAAAAGCTACTAAGGAGTTTTCAGAAATGTCAGTGGCCACCCCATACATCAGGAGCCCCAGTCAAGCAGGGATCTCTTGAGCCCATGAGTCCTGTCTTCAGTAAGTGCAGGTAACCATATAATAATCAGCTGCAAAGTCTGCAATGAGCCACCAAGCTCTAGGTAGCTACACACTTAAAAATGAACATGGTTCTGATTTCAGAGTGATTGTAACAGTGGGGGTTCAGCAGACTTGGGTTTAATGTATTTTTTTTCTTCCCTACTTGCCTGCCAACTGAGAGTCCTGCAAAAGGACAGCTACCACCCTCGTCCCTTCCATGCCTCAGAGCACAGGAGATTGCCTGGCTTTGTGAAAACAAGATCCTGTGTTACAAATATTCCTTACTCTCTCTGTAGTACAAAAAGAAAAAAAAAAAAAGTCAAAACTTTCTAAAATTTAGAAGGGCAGTAGAAAACTTAAACTTAATTCTCAATACAAATTAAATGGATCCTAGTGGCCCAACTACCAGTTTCAAACCAGTAAATCAGTATGCTCAATGTCAGCAGCAGATAAAGCAGAACCATATGCTCTGCTTCACTAATGGCATAAAGAACATTCTCTGATTGTCTTTTGGTTGAAGCCAAATGTTTGCTGGTTAAAACAAGATTTATTTTAGAAACATTAATTTTCAATAGCATGCAAACTGATTTATTTTCTACTAAAATCTATAAGATTACTTTTAGTTTAAAAAGACTTCCATAATGGTTTCTGCACAAGACCTATCAAATGATATTTCTTGGCCCATAAAAGTCATCTGTCCTTTCTCCTGGCGAAGAAACCTTCCCACAGTATTTTATAGTACAATATATGAGCTACTGTGTTTGAAGTTACAGCTTATTTTATCAAGCCGTAGATGTTCTCTACAGCTAATAAGTGGTGCACTCCCTTGGAACAAACAGATCAGTGTTTTCTTTGATTTTTTATTTTCTTTGTTTGAAAAGAATACTAGATGCTAAGGCAACAAAATATCAAATATTCAAGATATAACTGTTGAAACATACACATACATACCAAAAATCACACCAAATATGATACTAGAATAGAATTATGTGACAGCTGCTGAGCTTCCATTTTTCTCATGCATTTGCACCAAGCATCAAGTACTTAGATTTTCCAGAAAGTTCAGCTCTCTTTCAAGCACGCCAAAGATGTGAACAATTTTTTTAAGTGTTCCCACTATTTTCAGCACTGAGATTTTTAACAAATCAAAGTTGGGGGTTTTTTTATGTGACTAAGTAAGAGCTGTTTAACAGTAGGGCTATTTGAAAATCTGGTCCAGCAGGAGTATCTCAGAGTGACAGGAAGTCCAACTAGCATCTTTAATATAACAATTTGCTACATTTGGGGTATGACAGTGTATTATCTAAGCAAGAACAGCAAGATTGGTCCCATAAATTGTAAATTTTACTTTTTCAAATTTTGAGCCATGTAATTTTAAGAAACCAGATAATTTCAGTGTCTCGAAGATCAAAGCAAATAAATGGTTTCATGAAAGGGTCAGCTGAAAGTATACGGCGTGCAGCGGCTGACAAAAGACTAAATGCAATCACATATGAAAAAGCCACAACTTGAAAGAAATCATGCATTCTTGAAAAGATACTTAATACTAATAGATGACATACTTTTACTTGAGTTTAGATCATCTATCCTCATGACTCATTATGTATTTGAGTACATCAATTATATCATAAATAATTTATATCATTACAATGTTCTGTGGTTTAATGCATTTAAAACTGTTTTAGACAGATAAGGGTCTTACATGTCTCCCATACCTCAACAGACCAGGACACCAGGAGTGAAACAAAACCTTCCTATTAATAAGTATTAATACTTTTTCACAGAAACAAATTCATTTGAAAGATATCAAAGACGAGTGAAAAACTGAGTGAGTTCTAGGGTCTTCAATTTCCAGACGAGGTATCTGAAGCAGTAAGATTCACGTTTTTGCCTGAGCTCAAAGAGAGCCACCGCAATGACTCTGCTTCTCTCCAGATTCTGAGCCAACCCCTGTACGTAACACAAAACCTAACAAAAACAGAGCTTGTAGGAAACATTCTCTTAAGATACAGCATGATCACAAACGCTGAAAGGCTGGTTGACATTTTCAGAGCTGCAAAGGGAATTTGGATGCCGCCAATTCTCATTAACTTTAATGGGAACTGGGCATCCAAATCTCTTAGGCAGTTCTGCAAATCCCACCACAAATGACCATTTAGGTGGTACGCATTAAATGGTATTGCCTGTCAGGCACCTTTATCTTAAGAGAGCTATGTAAAATGAAGATCCATTGTTTTCTTCCTTGTAGAATAGTGTGTGAGCTAAATGAACTTTCTCACTTGTGGCTTAAGTAATTTTTCCTGCTGCTTGCAAGGTGCAATTCCACCGGTTTCTTTAAACTATCACTAGAAAAGACAGGACAAAGAAAACACATAGGAAAACAATCACTGCCAAGACATAAAAAGTAAATTCACTGTAAGTTGGCAGCATTTCTGAGGAGAGATTTCTGAAATACATCGGCTTTTTATTTCACTTTTAATAGAAATATTTGGCATTATTAGAGTGCTATATTTCACACCTATTCATCTTTTACTTTCTGTATGCCCGTCTTTCTGACTAACACCTTGGCTTTCAAACAAGTACTATGCTCAAAAATAAAAAAAAATAAAACCTGTATAAATGACAGAGTGTTCAACCATGAACACATTGTCTTTTATGAATATTATAATCACAGAATCAATAAGCCTACAAAGAAAAAACAGGACACAAAACGTGTTTTGTCATTTCTGACGAAGTTATAAAAACAACAGACATTCAATATGCCAAGTGTTCTTCAATCCTTCATAATCATAGCCTTATTGAAGTGAGGACAAAAAGGGTCTAATTGCATAGGAGCAATCTCAATGTAATAGGTTATACACCCAGGCACTGCTGCACAATACAACAAAAACAACGTTCCCTGTGTATAGCAGAATGTCATCTCTCATTTTCAGGCAATTACCTTCTTTCTTGTCAACAGTTTTAATAACCTCCATCATCTCTAAAAGACTTTTGCTTCAGTTAAATAATTTTCAGCTTTTTAATATGCAAATGTGCTTGTTCATATGCATGGGTGAAGTGGCGCTGCTACTTGAAATGTGTCAGTACATTGTGGAGCACCTGCACCTCGGGGAAGCTTGATTTAATTGACACCTAATACTATTCATTATTCCACTTAGTGAGCAACTCCTATTAGTCACCTGTAGGTTTTCCTATAAGCAGTGCTTTGGCCACCAATGAAAATATGAATATTTCTATAAATAGAATGGCCATATTTAGTAAAGGGGGTTCACAACTGGTGAGTCTGGAACATCATCTCATCGGGAATATTTCTTAGGACTCTCCCCCCCATTCCTCCCCAAAACTTTTCTTGACAATAAAGGAAGTCAAGAGTAACTCCTATTTAAAAAAAATTTCATCTGTGTTAAGTATTGACACCTTAATTCTATAACTGTATTAAATGATCATTGTGTGAAGTCTGCAACAGAGAACAGGGAAAAGGAATCAAGGTGGGTGGTTTTTATTAATGTAGCTACTGTTTCCCTAAAGTGAGAGCTGAGTTGGATGATTCTAATGTCTGCTTTACATGATCTGAATGTAATCACTGGCTGTGCAAAGAAATGCAGAATATGTGTTATTAATTGAATATTCTTGTAATAAATATTTACCATTATAGTTAGTTTAACCTTATCCAGCTAATAGCCAATTTTGCTCAATTGTGAAGGATGTGCAACAAAGATCTTTAAATTGCCACATGAAATAATTACATTGACTATGGGAATCTCTGTCTTTACTGATATGAATGTGATAAATATATGCTATAAATGGATACAGCCTAAGACTGTCATTGTTCTTTTATTGCTGTATTACAACTCAGGCACAGTGCACCGTATGTGCTGAGTTGATGATATCGGGGTTGTTTCTTTACCACATGGTCTGTAACCTCATTGTTCAGGCCACATTTCTTTTCCAGCATTAATGCATTTTGTTAGTCCCAGAAGGCTTAAACTACAGATGTTTAACATCCTGCTTATGGACAGATCATCTGGAATATGAACTGAGAAATCTATACGACTTATTAGTATATGTTATGAGTGTAACAGAGATTTAATAGTCTGTTCAAACTAGATTAGCGAAACCGTTTCTTACAAAAATGCAACTTCTTAAAATAGACACATGTAAAAATGAAAAATTAAGACATTCTTTTGACTAAAATATGATTTTTATCAGAAGAATTTGCCACTAATTAATGCTGTTTACATAATAGTGCATGTAACATTAATTACAGCTTTCAGAATGTTAACTGCAAACCTTTTTTATTTTTTTCTGCGAGCACAGATTTACCAGTATGGTGGAAATCAGAGCCCTTTTGAGGGTTTTTCTGCAGTGTGTTCAAAGTGATCATAAATCAAGTCTAGAATTCAAAGACAGTTAAGGACACAGGCAGTAAAAAAGACTGAGTAATGCTAACCCAGAACTCCAATCATTTTTAAAGTAAGTGGGGAGAACACTGGTCAACTAGGCGGTTGTTGGTATCCCCCAAAATGTAATCTCCAAGCTGAAGAATGGCAGCTGGCAGAACAGCTGGTGAATAGGATTAATGTCAGAAGAAAGAAATAAAACTCAACATATGTCCAAGCCTGCGGTGCTGGGACTGAGCATGATTGTACCCCGACGGATACCATGTGTACAGCTGGAAAGTGCCACTGTGCCATGCTTCTCTACCCCACAAGGTCATTTCTAAGAAGTATAGCTAATATCTGAACTGAACTTTTCCTTGAGAACTCTGACTGACTAAGAAACGAATAAACAAGCTTCGCAGTGCAAATATTTTGGACTATTTTAACCCACTCGGTGTTTTTTTATAATACAATCTCAACTAAAAAAGCAGATTAGTATTAAAACTGACAGATTGCACTAACGTAAATATAATTTTAAAGCTATTTAAACCTTTTAATCTCATCTCATTCAGATTTCCACATTCAAGATTCAAATTAGAACCAAAACCACGAGTTTGATAAAATAAATAATTTCATTTCATAGTACTTATATGCTTTACTGAAAATAAATTTTAATAAATAGCATACATAGCTAGAATATGACTAAGGAATTTAGACAATGGGAAAAAAATTGACACTAGCATTAATTCATATTTATATTTTGAAATGTTAACTCTTAAGGATATTTCAGCTTATGTTTTAGCATGCTCCTATTTTTTCACTGTTACAGGGCAGTAGTTGGAATTGGTTATGGTGAAGAATAGTAAACATATAAAAATTCCTAACTCATGAGTAAGGCCCAAGTATTTTTAGAAGTTTGAAAAGAACAAATTCTGTTCAGTCTCCATTTTTCTACTAGTAGCTTGAAACGGATCCTATCAGTTAGAGAGCAAAGTTCCTACATGATCAGATTCTACATCAGAAATGTGTGCAGTGAGAAATAACACAAAGGGTTAACGTCACTGCTTTTGCCCTGTGCCTAATGTCATTTTCAAATATGTCAACTTTGGGTGCCTTTTATATTGGATAGGGAATATTTAAAAATATACAGTCCCAAATCCAGCTTATTTTTTGAAAATACTAGCTTCAGCTATGTCCACTTGAACTTAGAAACATCTATTTGATGGAAATGCAAAAATTATTGAATTTACAAATCACACACACTCCCCAAAACAGCGTTGTCTCTCCTTTTCTTTTTTCTTTCTTTTTTCCTTTCCTTTTCTTCCCACTGTCTTTTTCTGTTTTGTTCTTTTAATTTTTTCTTTCTTTTTTCCTTTCCTTTTCTTTCTACTGTCTTTTTCTGTTCTTTTCTTTTAATTTTTTTTTTCCTGTTCTTTTTTCTTTTCCTTTCTGGCATCACATCAGGAAACATGCAGTGGAATAATATCCCACACACTCTTACCAGAGGAAAAGACACATGCATCTCAAAGGATGCAAGCACACAATGCTATCTTGGTGCCTTAAAATGGAATATCCAACCGATGCTCCATCTGTCAGCTGCAAACAGCAACAGGTAACCAGAGGTATAAAACCAGAACTAACCAGTGTTTTCCACTTAACGAAAATAACCAAAAAGGGCTACCCTAGTGCCTTGTTCAGCTTAGAAATACATTTTTCTGACTTGTAGAAAGATTCTGGTTCATATTTTGATTATGAAAATCCTCTACAATAAGAGATGTGGAAGAGCTACAACAAACCAGTACAGATGAAAAACTTGAGCCAGTTTGAAACCAGTGGGTGCCAATGGCCACATCTGTTACTGACTTGTAAACAATGTAATTACAAACATTTCCATTGAAACCTCTAAGCCTTTTTTATTTATCATATGCTTCTATAATGCTCACGTAATTTTAGATATCATGGTATCTTATAGACAAAACTAGAGGCCTTCTATTCTTTAAACAGATTTTATCTTAGTATAACCCCATTAGTGGCCCAATTTTATGTGAGCTTCAGTAGAAGGAACTGATATAGTTGGGACCTAAGAATTTTCTAATGTGTGTTCATCTTCTTAACAAAGATACTCCACAATTTGTGTTCCATCATTATTTAAAATGTCACTATAGACTGTTCTTCACATTTATTAGGAAATACCTATGCATTTTTACTGAGTTCTCCTACCCATTTTTCAAAACAAAGTCCATAAGGAAAGTGAAAAATAATTTTATATAGCAATAGTAAAAGTATAATGCTTTATTATATTCTCATGCCCTGATGACTGACTCCTTCAGTAGGAAAAATGCTAAGTTTTAATTTCTCAGCACACACATATCTGCATTTCTAAAAAAGGTAAATCTTCTACAGAATGATTTTGAGCTTTCCTTGAAGAAGGACACATGTTAAGGTCTAAATGTCTAATCAAGATAGAAATTCTAGATATTTTCCATCACATGAAATTATTCCATTCTATTTTAAGACAGTCTTGATTCTAAGTAATAATCTCCAGCAGCACTCATCTAATATCATTATGTACCACCAAAAATGTTTTTGTTTGCGCTCACATAAAAGGGAAAGGAAAGCATATTGCTTACTAATATCTACTGAATTGTTTAAGAGGATTTTTAAGATACAAGTTAAAAGAATTTCATAATTTCAATTTCTCCTTTTCATTTAATAGTAGACATTCATTAGGACCCACACACTGTAATAAATTATAATAATTTCAAACAAGAATTAAATTACTAGGTACCTAGTGAAAGAGCCATTTTTTCTTAGGTACCCTGTAATCTAACTGTCAGATTTAAAATCTATTCCCAATCAACTCTTCACAACATTCACATTTATTCATCTATGCTAAATTAATAAAAGGTGTGAATAATACTGACAAAATTGATCATTATTGTTCATGTAGATTTAGAAAATTATAAGGTAATCTAAAATATAAAAAGAATTGAGGGAAACTATTACAGTTCTTATAAATAAATTCATCCTTTGCTACGTCTTTTTTAAATCAGGAAAAATCTTCAACAAGAATTTATTTAGAGTGACTAGCAAAGCTATTTAATAAATTCACATTACAGAACAGAACTACTTTTTTCATTTCAAAACCATTAAAAGTTGATGATGACTCTAATGCAACATGAAAGTTCACCCAAAATCTTAAAAAGCAATGCTGAAATAGTAAAAATGCTACCCAATGTCAGATTGAATATGGATTTTTTGTAGGTTGAGTCTAGAATATGCTACGCACCTACCATGAGGTCCTGAGTGAGCTCAGGTAACATGGAGGTAAATGGGAACTGAGGTCACTCAGAATCTCTTGGAATCCAGATCTGAGGAGTACAGCAACTTGAAAAACAGGGCAAGCATCCTTCCCCTTCATCCATGTAAACAGATAGAAAAGGGGACAGCATTCTCCAAGGAATTAAAGGTATTACACAATCATCTTCCCTTGTATACAGACTTATCAGCATCCGGCAGTAACCACTGGATATTATTACAGCTCTACATAAAACCAAAGACAATGTGTATATTAGACCATCCCATCCTTTGCACATTTGCAGTAATTCCTACCATCTAACCTCACTGACCCTCTCCCCCTTAACGGGGATCCCTGCAGATAAAGTAAAGCATGTCAACATCTGTTCCCATTCACACCGATTTTAATTTACAAAAAGAGCTTTGCTATTTTCAGAACAGGCTCCAGAGCACAATGACAGATTTAAGGCTTTAATGGGGTTGCGTTTTGAGTGTGTCAGCGTTTCATACTCACCAGGACTTGATTCTAAGGGGTTGCACCAAAGGAAGCTGGGGAGGGGGGGAGGGTGGGTTGTGGAGCCACAGCAAGGGTGTTCGCCTTGCTACAGCACCATTTACCTATAAACCAGCAGATAAAGTTATAATATCCTTAGCAAACCTCTGTGTTTGCTACTGTGACGAGAAATCAGAGACCCAGGGCACTGGTGATACAATTCCTTCTCTTTCCATTCCACACCTTTCTGAAACCCAGCAAGTGCTACTGGGGGGACGGTTTCCAAACTGCTTTCTTACAATGTAGCTCTGTCCTTACTGAGTTCTGAACTCACTGATTTTTGTGAAAGCAAAGCCAGGTCAAAGCTCTGTGTGTTTCTTGGGTATTGTTTTGGGGCTTGTTTGGTTTTTAAACACAGTCTTAGGTCTCTCCTCTTCCACCATGTTACAAATTTCACAGTAACTAACCATCATTTTTCTAGAGCTCTTTTAACTGGAACTTATTTATAGATTACCCTTGTAAATCTAAAGAACTTACTCATCCTATCAGAAAGTTGCAGAGCACGCAGACTGTGAAGATGGCAGTTGTATAAAAACAATTCACAAAGTTTCAGGGAATTCATAGCGACTGAAAAGAAAAGTTTCCATACCCTTCAGAGGGTTTAGTTGGCTTTTTTTAAGATATACAATATGAAGAACAACTTGGAGAAACAATGCAGAAGTTGTGTTGTAATCACATAACAGTTAAGACACGAGCAGCTGAGCAGAAGGAAGATGGGCAGTGGAATGCCATACAGCAATCAGCACTGTTGACTAATCAGAATTTGAGACACTAGAAGGTAATAAGGGTATTATAAAGAATGGCTTATTGAAGGAGCAGCTGTTTATGTGTAGCTCACTGTTTAAATGAGTTCCACTAGATTACCATGGTATGTTTTGGTAAAAATGTTTTACTCAAAAAAAAAAAAAAAAAAAAAAATTGCATCAGGAAGAGCAAGCACCAGGGAGTAAATAACTGGATATCATGACCGCAAGTACACTAATAGAAGCATTTATCTAGGTACTAGGGACCTCTAAAAAACTACATAAATTCAGTGGCCCTGGAAGTTACAAAAGAATATTCATTACTTAGGCAAAGCCTAAATGTCATCTTTGTTAGCCTCCACCACTGAGTGTTGTTGCCATGGGCACAAGAGCTGAGGTGGTTATGAAGGGTAATAGACAAAGACAAAAAAAAACCAAGGGAAAGTATAACTAAAATCAACTACAGAGCCATTTTAAGACATTTATATTTGCACCGGCAGCCAATAAACACAATAAATAAATTCAACCTAATTTACAGAACAAGTCAATTTTAATATCCCTCCATATAAACATAATAATATAATAGTGCTATGATCTCAACTAGGAAAATCTAATTAAATAATTTTAAGAGACCAAAAATAGAAACAATATTCAAAATTGTAGCAGTGAAAGCCACAACTCACCGCAGTTCTCAGACAATAATTATGTTGTTCAAATCTACATGCCATAGGGTTGTTGAACAGTTTTTTGTTTGCTTGTTTGTTTTCAGAAAGCCACTCACAGTTTTGTTTTTAAAAATATCTTTGAGCTGTTGGAATCAGGAAGGAGACTGCCTAATAGCAAGTGGAAATTTATCATAATCCATTATTTAAAATACTCTACTTTGGACAGCGAGGGCTCGGTAATATTTAAAAGCAGTCAGCAAGCAGTGGAAACTCTGGTATCTTTTGTAACAGTTCACATGTCAAACTGGCAAAGTGCCCACGGTGTACGGCAGAAAAATCTATTTAATGTCTGCCCCACAAGGCGACATGAGGCTTGATTGGCAGAAAGCAGAGAGTGGCTTTTGATCATGTGTCCTAACAAGCAGTTCCAGCTCCTGTCTCTTCGGCTGAACGGCTCCACATTACCTATTCAAACAGAAGTGACAGGCCACTGCACCACTCCTTGGCTCTAGTCTCACGCAGTGGGAGCTATGCTGGAGACAGAGCCACTGATTAAATATATCACTTTTTCGAGACAAGCAGGTTGTCTGAATCAAAGTTGGACAGAATAGACTCAACATTATTAAAAGAGGATATAAAACTGGAGTTGAGTGATGTTAGGCCAGTTTGTACAGCCTCAGGGATTCACAGACTGACAAGGGGAATAAGGAACAGCAGAACTCATGAAGCAGGGTCAGAAATTAGCTGTGACACCTTGGCCATTTTCCCATCACTTCAGGGCCACTGTGTTTCAAATCCTGTAGTCTGGTTTTGGCCTTTTTTTAACGATTTCGTGTGCGTGGAGGGGAAGGGGGACACACACAAAAATCGTTAACTACCGAAAGTTGCAAATTGTGGTTTTACAACAAAAAGATAAAATATTAGCCACATTTTGCCACGTGACATACAGTGTTTTCTAATTAGGTTGGGGTTTTTTGCCTTGTATTATCATCAGCCAAATTAGTGTCATCAAATAATTTGTTGATACAGTGCTAGCTACTCTTCCTCTAAGGAATAACTGAAAGCTGGGGAAAATGACTGAGTAGAGATGCTTATTACATTGCCTTGTAAGTTCATAAACAAATTGGTTTGATTTTGGGGTTTATATGTCTGGCCACTGTCGTGTTATCTGATACACAGACAGACAGTCAACAGACACGATACGTTGTCTAGAAATTATATCACATAAACAACAGATATACTAAAACTTGGAGGAATCAATCTCCAACTATTTTTTTAATTACAAGGATAACTGCAGATATAACAAAACCTATTAATAAAGCTGCAAGAACTGCATTTAAACAGCTAAAAGCACAAACATTCCACAGAGGAAACTGGGAAACTGAAGTAAAGGAAAGCTTATTTTACTTAGTGGTGCATGCGCACGCCAGATCTACAAAATCACTTTTGACCTATTCAAAGTTCCATAATAAAATGTTAAAATTACGATACAAAAATCTAGACAGATTTTTTTCAGAACTACTCCTGCAGTAATTCCATTGAAATTAATAGAGTCACCTCAGGAATAAACTTGGTTCAATATTTATTTTTCACTATGGCAAGTTCTTCTGACATTTTAACAAACCTCTGCCCGATGTGTTAGTTTTTGTTTCACTGTAAATATTTAAAAGTCATCTGCTTGCTACATATTTAAGATACGATAAGGACTGCTAAGACCTATACTGAGAACCAGAGCTGTTTTAAACATTGAAAAGGCAGGTAAATTTGAAGATAGAATAGAAAGAGCCAAACCTCGTCCTCATGCGTATCCCTTAACACACACAGCAGAGCTACAAATGCAAACAGAATTCAGTCTTAAGGTGGTGGTAGACTAACAAGAAATCCAGTACACATCTCTCAATGTTTTTGGTGCCACTGCAGGCGCTCTAGACTGTAGCGTTCAGCGTTCCTCCAGATGGGTGAAAGAGCCTGCTTGCATCAACATTTTCAAAGAAATAAAAAACAGAAGAGTATTCAAGATGGGGTTTTTTAGGTTCAGTGAAGATCACGATTCACCATAGAAGGTGATGTCACATCAAGTTTTTAAGAGACGTGAGCAGGCAGCAGTGCATTATAGCTTCACGTTGAAATATGGCAAATGGTTATGTAAAGCATTAAGTAAAACAGCTAACAAAAGGGAAGATGAAAATAAGCAGGCATTCATATGTAGGGCACTGTGCCCAGGAACTCTGGGCACCTATGTAAGTAAAACTAAAAATATATTATGATTAATAAAAGAAAACAACTATTAGATACATTCCAAAATGCTAGGCTGTAGAACAAGACATTTTGGCACAGTTGTAGAGATTGGCAGCCCATGTTAAAGACTGACCCGAGAAGACTGCAGCAGAATGGGTGCTGCTAGTCAGGACAGAGCAATGCTAACAGGAGCTATCTGCAGATGTTTACACAGTACTTGCACTCTCGACTGCATTTAACAAGGGCTATTGCACTCTTTTTTCATGAGCATCACAATCTGAACTCTACAGAAACACCACCGTTTCTTTATGTTATTAAAGTAACACAGAACAGGGAGGATTTTGACACATTAATTACTATGAACTCTTGCTTCATTTTGGAGATCAACCAATCCAATTTACCAATGAGTAAATAAGGAAGAAGCAAATGGGAATTAGAAGGATTCATCACAATTCAAAATACACTTAGGATGCACAGAAGCATGTAGTTCAGAACACTGACTTATGTTTTGTTCCTGGTTTTCACTTTACACTCATCAACTATGCACTGGGAAGTGACAGCACACATGCAGGGCTAAAATTCAAATTATACAGATGAATAGGATTCAGACAGGGCTTGAGCATACATGGTAAAGGCTTGAGCATTCCTGATAAAGCCCTTCTTGGCTTTAACGGTGCCAGATCAGTCCTACAGTGCAGAACTAGAGGTCTTAAAATTAACCATATTTGAGACCACTCCTGGGGTGTGGTGTCCAGTTCTGGGCTACCAAGTACAAGAAAGACATGGGCATACTGGGGAGAGTCGAGCAAAGGGCCACAAGACAACCAACTGATTTCAGCATTTGTCATATGAAGTGTGGCTGAGAGAGCTGTGAGTGTGTATCCAGGAAAAGAGCAGGCTCCAGGGAATAATATATAAATATCTGATGGCTGGAGTAAGGAAGACAGACCTACACTCTTCTCAGTGGTACTCAGTGACAGGCCCAGAAGCAAAGGGCACAAAAGAAGCAATAGGGCAACAAAGCTGGTGAAGGGCCTGGAAGGCAAATCATATGAAGAGCGGCTGAGGGAGTTGGGACTGTTTAGTTTGAGGAAGAGGAGGCTGAGGGGAGACCTCATCACTCTCTACAACTACTTGAAAGGACACTGTAGAGAGGTTGGTGCTGGTCTCTTCTCACAGGTAATTAGTGACAGAACGAGAGGGAACGGCTTCAAGCTCCAACAGGGGAGGTTTAGACTGAACATTAGGAAGGAATTTTTCACCGAAAGAGTGGTCGGGCATTGGAACAGGCTGCCCAGGGAGGGGGTGGAGTCACCATCCCTGGATGTGTTTAAGGGACGTTTAGATGGGGTACTGAGGGATATGGTGTAGGGGAGGACTATGTAGAGTAGGGGAGATGGTTGGACTCGATGATGCCAAGGGTCTCTTCCAACCTGAATGATTCTATGAAATGGAAACTCAGGAAATCCCCTTGAAACATAAGAAAAAACATATTGTAAGGGTGTCCAAACACTGAACAAGTTGTGGAGTTTCCATCCTTGGACATACTCAAAAACTAACGGGACATGGCACTGAGCAACCTGTTTGAGGCAATCCTGGTCTAAGCAGGGCGGTGGGACGGGACACCGTCTCAGTCACTGTGGGATTCTCCCATTCTATGAAACAGCCAGCAAACTGAGTGCAGGAGAACACAGATACTTTGTCACTGACAGAAACATGTTAAGCCTCTCTCATGTATTGGCTGATGTACTTGAAAGAAGAAAGCTGCTTTTAATGATGACATCCTAAATTTTATGATGCTGATCTGAGCAGTTCTTTGTAAAAAGAACAAATTCAAAATCTAGTTTCCTCCCTCGTATTATAAAACACTCTAGAAGATTTCCAAATTATTTAAGCTCAAATTCTTCCCATTACAAATTTCAGGAAAAATAAAAATATATAAAAAATACTTTAAAAAATTAGTATTTGAAATGGAAAAAATTACTACTCTTTTTCTTTTTTTTTTCTCTTAATTCTGACTTGTATTTAATAACATGCAAAATTAAAACCGTTGAATAGATTTAGTGTCCTTAACATAATATTTGTTTGGGGCTAATTAGCAGGGCTGAAGACTAATCTTATAATTGTTTTTTTTCCATTGGAGGTAGGTTTCCCTCCCGGAGGAAGTGGCATCTTGGAGTTTCAGACTAAAGCACGGAGGTGAGAGTAGCTGCTCTCTCTGTCAGGTGAACAAGGCAGCCCGAGCACGTAGCTGCCTCGTGCAGCCAGGCAGCAAACACCTCTGCCTCTCTCGTGGCAACCAAATAAAGTTGTCAAAATTATTCTTAAGTAATGATAAGGTATCTAAACCAAATACTGTACAGAGAAATAAGGAATATATCAGCGTTTAAAATGTATATGCTGCTGAGCATTTTTACTGTCATTTCTTTAAGAAAAGCAGATCTAATTAGCTGCATCTCTAAAGTGCGTACCAAGCATTTTTATTATGTATTATAACATTTTGCTTAGAGTTGACATTTTTATTCTGACAAGCACTGTCTGGAGAGCTCTCAATAAATAATACATTTACAATTTTCAGTAAATAAGCACTGGACACAAATCGTTATCCTTACTTACAGCTGCCCCTCTCTAATAGTGCTTTTACAACTAAGGTGACTATTCAGTCTAATGCAATACTCTCAGTGCTGGAAAGATATTTTCATTCATTACCCCGGTCACAAGCACTTAAAGCACTTTCAGGCCCTGTTGCAAAACAGCAGGAATGGCAAAGCAAATTAGACCAACTAAAACTAAAGTTCATCACCAAAGAAATCTGAGGTCATTCACCCTACGGAACTTGGAAAATACAATGGCACACAAGATCAGCCTCATTTGAGCCCTATCTTTCCCTCATATTTTTATATTTACATGAGCAATTTTAGGAAAGGAAGTATTGCAATTTAGCCCCTACTATTAACCTGATGACTACAAAATGTATTTCAGTTCCCATTTTAAAGCATGATCTGATGGTAACATTGTTTGTGTCACAGTACATCAGAAACCAATGAAGTATGAATTTATTTTTCTGCTGCCAAGATCACGCAACTGAGGCAACTCTCTGTATTTTTACATCTATTTGCTCACTTACATGCTTTGCCACAGAGCCCAGTGTCAGTTGTACCCATTCATACTGAACTCGTGTTTCTTACCACCCTAAGGAAAAAGCTGGCTTTTTTGGTATGCTTTTTTAATAATGTTTTTATAATAATAATAACATACAAATAGTGTAAACATAGGTCTCAGAAGTGAGACCTGAATTTCAGACTCTTCCCACATCAAGATTCAAGCTATGATCAACTTTATTTATTAGCAAAAGCAATACTTTTGTAAAGGTGCACAAGGAAACAGCCTGCATTGGGAAGTAGAAACTCCATAAAATGCCATAGATCCAACATCTAGGTAACTGTCTGATAGTAACCAAGGTATATTGTTGCCTGACAGGTCCTCATGCAGCTATTTCATTCAACTTCCACCAGATCCCACTACGAAAAGTGTTACCATCATACACACCACATTTTGTTGATAATCCTGAACTCAATCTAAGAACTGAAGGGACATGAAAACCTTTTAGTAAAATAGACGGTCTCTATAATCCATTGATTTATTCATATAGATCTTATTCTTCATGATACCTATGTAAAAGCCTGGACTCTTCCCCTTTTCTGTACCACGAACGAATTTCAGAACAAAAAAAAAACTGAAGGGAAACTTTCAAATGTAGCATGAGACACGCTAAAAAATGCTGAAGAATTATACTTTAATCCACACAGAACCTGCAAGTAACGGCTAGATGCTAAAATGCTACAACACTGGGCAAGACTGTAGTGTAGGCAGATAATAAATGCAAAGATAAGGTGGAAAGATGACAACATGTGCCAGTTTCTTTAAAAAAAGTTGTGAGATAGCATTTAATCACAAAACAGTACTCTAAGACTTCAAAGACATAAGACAGGAAATAATCAAAATTGTATAAATTCTCATATATCTAGGAGGATAAATAAAAATATGAGACAAAATATTAATCACCAGATACAGTTTGGTTTCACAGGCTGGGTCTACCTTTGAAAAATAAATAAAAATGATCTAAACATATGTTGCATTCTAAATGTTGTTTAAAACAAGTTCATTAAAGTAATTTCTGCTTCCAGCAGGAATGAATTTTTGATAGAAAAAAAAAAAAAGTTGCATCTTCTTTAAGTTACCAGGAAAAAAACCCTAGAAACCGCTTTCTTTGTAGTAATGTTCCTAAAAAGTCCTAAATTGTTTTAACACATTAAGACATAGGAATTCACTGTACACTTCAAAAATAGAATTATTAGAAATTTAAATTTTATGCTATGAAATGTCTCTAAATAGAAGAATTTTTTTTTTCAAACAGCAACATAAATTGCAAGAAAAAGGAGTGACCAATTTTACCGAGATCACTGGGTTAAAAAAAAAAAAAAGAGAGAGACAGTGAGTTGCATTCAATTATATGGTAAAGAGGTAAATAATTCAAGAAAACAGCAGTTTAGGAAAATGTGCTTCATATCTGACCTCTACAGTCATCCATTTATTGTGTGACGTTTGAGACTTTTTTTGGTTTTGCTTTAGAAGCATGTTTGGAGCTTAGCAGAAAAACTCCTCAGCATGGCTGCTACCATATACAGCTTCTAACAAAAAGCAAGTAAAAGATATGTATTAAATTAACTATATACATAATTGATTCTGAATTTGCTTACTAAAAATTCTTTTTAAGAAGAAAAGGGAAACACGATGAGGGTGATACCTAGCAGATGTGGCAAGGTTTTTGAAAAATTATTAAAGGATTTTGAGGAAGGTAGGTTTTTTCGCATTCAAAGTGTTGGTCTCTAGCTGAGAGGAACCTCGGTTACCATTTACAAATTCCATAAGTATCACAAAAAATAGCACAGCAGTATTAATTCATTTTTAACAATTAGTTTGCATAATCCTAATACCAAATCCCAGTAACATTAATAAATCCTTAAACAGAAGAAAATATCTGTTACCATCAAGAAAACTGAAGATTAAAGAACAGGGGTCTATAAATGCCAGGGGTTTTAGGACAACCAGTGATCATGCCTTCATCTGTGGGAAGAGTGCATATAGAGCCCACCACAAGACATATAACTTGAATTAAATCTCAGTAAAAATTCTGAAAAACATTCAAAAATATTCCTTCACCACAGATGGTACGTAGTTCCCTTCTAGACCTGATCCACAAGAAAAGCTCCTGACATATAATGTCCTCAAAGGTCCTCAAACTATACCAGAAAACAAGTGTATATGGCTGAACTGTGTTCTCAGCTGTGGCCAGCTTAAAACAAAGAATACAAAACTGAAATTCACCGGTTTTTTAATATGATATAGTACACACAGATTCCATTAAAAAATAATTTTAAAAAGGAAACAAAAAACAAAACAAAACCAAAAAACCTGAATAAAATTAAAATCAAAATGGTTTACCAGTGTCTAGTTATAAAACACAATATGTGAAAGCTCAAGTTTCTTTATTTCCCAGTGAAGTCAACAGGAAATATGTACATAGTTGTGTGTGCAATACTTGCATATACTGTCCTTACAGGCATGATAGAAAATTTTATAGAGAAAGTGTTAATCTATTTTAAGTCAATATAAAAGAAAGCCTTCAATTATTATTAACTAATGAAGCCGGATGAAATAAAAATAACTAAACACAAAATCAGAAAAACCACCAGAAATGTAGTAAGATTTTCCCTATTGCATATAAAATGAATAATACATGTGGATCTTTAATTTTTAATTTAGATATCTTTAGACGTATCATATATCACTATGAGTTACATATATCCACCCATAGGGAGAGAGTACAAACAGGTGCACATGACAGAGAATAGATGGAAATTTATGAATATACTACTCTTTATATAGATGTTCATTATTCCAACATGCATACGTAAAAATCTTTGATCTCTGAATGTTCAACTGTGGTCTTCAAGGAGGAAACAAGAATGGGAAGCAGTTTATAAAAAGCTTCTGCTAGAATTCTGAACTGAGCTTGGTTGAAAAATGATACTGTATACATTGCTCAGAATCAAGGTCAAAAGTGAATTAGGAATCCAGGCCCCGAGTAATGAGGGCTTAGCACTTAGCAGAAATGACATGCCCAGTTTCGAGCTCAGAAGTGCCAGCTGACCTGCCAACCTAGCATTCCAGATCTGAAAGGGGGAAATCTGCTCTCCTAGCTACAGACAAGATGTGTACTACTAATTATTGCTCACAGAGGCTTATGATGGAGTACAGTAGCATAGTTGTCCGGAAGCCAATTCTCAGCCTAGAATTCAGGGAGCCCAGGAGATGTAAATCTGTCTCACAAAAGTAATATCAGCAATATTCTGAAAGAAATTCTTTTACTGAAGGGGAACAGAAAGGGATAGAGCAGTCTGACCATACTATCAAACATAAACCCCTCATTTGAGCTGTAAAAAGATTTAATACTTGATTGTACTAGAGGATACTTCCGAAGAAAAAAAGCCAGTAAAAGAATCCTCCTTTTCATACAAAAACTGAAAAGATTAATATATTGAAGTTATCCAAGAGGCCCTAGAGTCTAGTGTTGTTGATTAAATTAGACACCTGTTCATTTCTGACCTCTTCTGTCTTATGGGAACACATGTCAGCAAAGTCTTTACATACTCAAATTAACTCTAAATATTTGTAGCATTCTTTTCTTTTTTTTTCCACAGTTACAATTTTCTCATCAATTTTCTAATTTCCAAATCATTACAAGTTATGACACAGGAATGCCTTAATGTACAAAGAATGCAAATACTGGACCACGAATTCAAAAAATGTTGTTTATCCGTAATGTTGGTAATCTTTGTTCAAACTACAAATAATGCTAAAAACATACCTAAAGTATACTAAGTGCTATATGAGGCGCTCATATTCCCAGTATTCTACACAAGACATGACACTGGCTGAAGCACTATTATTAAAGAGAGATTAAAACAGCTGTACATTATGCTGAAGCACTCACTCTTTCCTTTACAAACAGACGGTCCTGGATTACAAGCAGCACTTGACCATTTAAATCACTACAACAACCAGATTTAACCAGCTGGGCCATATTCTCTTAGGCAATGCCTGTTGACCTCCTCAGTCACAGCTGCTCAGATGAAAATTCTCATTAGACAACTTATTTTCAGAAGCCAAAGGACCCTGATTAAATATATCTGTTTAGACACGATAAAGTCTTACGGTATATATTTCTTTTCCAATGTTATGAGGTACAACAGAGACAACAAGCAGTATATACAACCATAACAGACACCTAATATCAGAAGGTACACCAAAAAATGTTTCAGTATTTGACATCAGCAACTCATGCTACTCAAATTCAGATCCTACAGATGGGCCAGAAAGCTACTGTGATAACATTAAAGGAGACTTGTTGCTGTACTCGCATTGGGGTTAGAGCAGATGACAGGAATTCTTGAGTTCTTTATTCCATTTCTAACTCTACAATTACCTTGACATATGACCGTATGTTAGCCCAATTCCTACAGCTACATCGATGGTATATCCTCCCTATAAAAGATGCTAACATTTATTATTCATTTATTCGAGGGAGTGATGCAAGGCTTCAAGCCCCACAGATATTACACAGTAGTATGCAGTAGAAATACAAGTCTTTTCCCCGTTATATTCATTAAAGCAATTATATTATGCTATTTGCTCAAAAAAAATCAGCAGGTGTTTTTCAATTTGGGTAAGCAATTTTGTGAGAGATCAGGAGTTACTACACAAAGGGCTCCTCAACAGCATTGGCTGCATACCATTTTAGGAAAAGAACTCCATAGAAAACTATTTTAAGGGATAGATGATAAATATCATCATGTATGGTACATGTACGATTATGCTATTAATTAAGTCCTTTAAAAGAGACTATAAGATGGCAAAATGTTTTCATAACATCACACCTCATTTCTCCAACTGCCTCTGCACCGAGTCAGTTGCAGCACCCACAGTCACAACAAAGGTCAGTCTTAAAATAGTAGTTATTTTTAAAATGTTATTATATTCCAAACAAACAGGTATGGAGACTTTATTTCTTTTTAATTCAGAGAAACCTCTGAACACTGAAATACCTATTCAAACCTGTCATAAGAATTTTGGTATTCCTAGTCTACACAGAAGTTTAAAACCATTGAACTTCCTCACTGTAACATCCTGAAGAATTTCAAGTCTCTTAATGATTTTTCCATGTTAGTTTATATGGTACCAGTCAGATGTTCATTAATTATTTTCTGTAAAAGGGAAGTGACCTTTTTTTCTACAGAAAATGCCGGATGAATTGAAAAGAACTTAACATGAAGATACAGTCAATTACCTTTGAACTTACAGGCAGACTTTAGAACAGTCTTCCTGTATAATGTGATCCATAAAATGCAAGATTATTTTATAGATCAGAAATGACCTTTATTACACAGCTGGTGAGAACATACAGCATGGAAGGCTCAGCCTTAGTGAGAGGGATCTCTCTGCTGTGCACATACTTCTCTTAAATCAACTAGTGTATACTAATACAG
This sequence comes from Calidris pugnax, assembly GCF_001431845.1. Taxonomy (NCBI): domain Eukaryota; kingdom Metazoa; phylum Chordata; class Aves; order Charadriiformes; family Scolopacidae; genus Calidris; species Calidris pugnax. The sequence goes on along the minus strand of NW_015092181.1, from coordinate 981,775 downwards.
AGGAAGTGCAGAAAATTCTAGAGAATTCATACAAAAATGAGCTTCGAAAAGCTTCAATCCTTACAGTAAGATACTATGTTTAATTTTTTTGATGCACATTTTTATTAGCACACTAATCAGGCTACTCCTGGAAAAGTCTTAGCTGTGGTATCACTATAATCAACAGCAACTTGTGTACTGCGGCAGCAAAGCATGAGCCAAGACCTTTGATTAGCATGGAGTGTCGAACGACTGCTACTGACTGTAAAAAAAAACCTTTGCCAAAGTAACATTTCAAATATTTTTTTTGTAGTCTAACTACCAAATCTAAGAAAGCAATTTTTAAAAGAGTGATCTTTACAGCTGAAAACAGACAGATGGTAGTAAAGAATCTGGGACATTCTCTCTTCAGAGATGTTTCACCAGCTTCAGAAAGGACACCTATAGAACACATTTATCTATGTGCTGGCATTTAACAATTATGCCAAGAAATCTGAACGCCTATTTCCTCTCTACATGATTTTATCCCATATTTAAACATATTAATGTATCAGCATCAATTTTAATTCAAGTCTACATTCCTACATGAGCCAGGGGATACTAAAATGCACTGTTTGAAGTGCACTGTGACTACCCCATGAAATTCAGGAGGTGAAATCATTCTGAACTCACTCATTTCAAAGAAAAAAGGGAACACAAAGTTCTACTGCCTTGTGGTTGCAAATACTCTTCCTGGGTTGTTTTTAATGCCACAAAACAACATTGAATTACACAAATAACTAACAGAATTCACACAGATGCCTCAACACCTTTTTATCTATTTCAGAGCCTCCTGCTCCCACATTTTCCCTGGTTCAAACTCATGTATGAGCTCACAGACTAGAAGGTATTGTTGAAGACACAACCAAGACTTCATTCTACTTGACACAGGGAGAGATTTTCATAGTGGACCCCGATCACGCGCACACATATCCTAATAAACTCATTCTCCAATTCTATTTAGTTCCTACAAAGGCCAAAATCTTACCAAAGTTGATGAAAATATCTGAATAAGGACCAAATACATAAACTGCCTTACAAATACAAGATTTGCCCTCATTTTTATCTCTCTTTTAACACTTGTGACAATATCTGAGCAGACTGTAAAAAAATGTATTTCTTCAGCCGCAATTCTAGATATATAGGTCAGAACTAGGTACTCTTTACACTTAAAACTGTTTCGCATTCTCCTAGCTACAGATGCTGGGCTGACTAAGGTGCTGAAAGATGCGAATTTCTAAGGCAAAACAAGCCAGTTCATGTTTTATTCATTCCTATTGTTTAAAATAAACATTTATCTTTTAAAAGAAAAAGAACAAATACCACTGAACAATATCCCTCATGACTCTACACTCAGTTAAGAATTCATCATAACCTTTCAAACAGGAGTTGAGCTTTCACCTAAACAGACATTCTTGCTTTGACTCATAGACAACCAACACAATTTAGAAAGTTTTAAAAAACTGGCATATTTGTCTAAAATCCCTAATGGATCTCAAACTACCATTGCCATGGTAACCTGTGAATAACTTTATCCTAGTCTTTGCCAATTATGCAATTTTCTGGCTCTTGATACCCAACACATTCTCTATGCCATAAAAATTGTAGGGTTTAGGGGTGGGGTAACTGTATCTCTCTTGTTTAACACATACCCTCTTGCTCAGTCCTGGTCATTTCTTCTAGTTTTTTCTGCTTCAGTGTGTCCACCACATCTGCAAGGCTTCCTTTGCGGCGTTCTGGTGTTCCAAAATTAACACTGGTCATTAGCTCATTGCGGTCACGACCTCCTTCGTCGGGCTTGTTTGGTGAGGTAGAGGTATTTCGGAAGGAATATAGGGAACATAACTTATTACTCTCTGACTCCTGCAAAAAAACAATACAGTGTGAAAACATAGGCTATTCTCTTGCCTCAGAAGGATCTCAAACAGCTAAAAGTTGAAAGCATTATATATTAGTCTGTAATAGTAACAAGCCTACATGCAACCTGTAGTATCTAAAATGTGCATTATGATTTGAATTTCTCAGTTTCAGTGCTTAATAGGGGCTCTTTTTTCTTTAAGTCCACTCCTCTCCACGGTTTTAACAATCATACTTCATGCCTGAGAGAGTCTTCGTCAAGGATTTTCCTTGTCAGAAATAAGCCATTTCAAAAATTTTCAATGAAAGTGTTAAACTTTTACAGTTTTCTTTAGTTCCTTAAGTAAGGACAATACATGTAGCACTGAGGGAAAATATACAGGCAAGGAAAAATTATATATAGATAGACCCTCAGCTAATGGAAAACAACATAACCTTAAAATCAGAAAAAGAGCTAGGCCAATAATGACTGAGGAGCAAGGAATCTACTTCTCGGTTAAACAAAGCTTATGTATAACCCATGCTCATTACTACTCTTTAAATTAAACCCTTTTCTTAAAGAATGGAGGTCATAACACTTCTAATATACAAAAGGCAATGTTACTTTCCAGGCTATTATAGACAAGAACGAGCAAGGAAATGAGTTTATGGCAGAGTGAGTCGTGTGCTGAAACATAGGTATTTAGACTACATGTACCAGAGAAGGTGTTATATAGTCAATAACATAAAAAGAGAAATAAAAAGGGTTTATCTCCCTTGTCCATAGATAATATATAGTATTTGAGCAATAAGATTAAAAAATATATATAAATATAAAAGGGCATCAGACTAGCAACAAGTAATGTCAATTCTCCTCAGTTTTGGGATATCACCCAACATTCAGGTTCTTCATGAACTTCTGTAGCTCAGACTCCTCATTCTCCTGATCATAGATGCAACATTCATTGCATCTCTGCTTTCACTCTTTCAGCTAAAAAGAGCACAAATTCTTCAATTTGCCCTCAAAAACTCAACCATGGGAATTTCTCACACATTTCTTTTTCCAAAATTAGTATTATTATTATTCTATTTTAATTTTTAATAGTACCGGGCTAGGAGTGCTAAAAATTGTGGGCAAAAAATAGTGAGATTTTTTGTCTATGGTATGCCTAGAAATGTCAGTGCATAAATTCAATGTCATAAACCAGATTTCCTTTAAAATTAAAGAGTAATAATAGTAATGGCAATATATTTAAAAATTAAGAGATTAATCATTAGTTCTATCAAAAATAATTCTCCCAATGCATAGTGTTCCCCATGAACAATAATATTCCTACTACTCTGTAAGCTGAAAATACCCATCAACAGACTATTGAAGAAATGTGTTTTGGGAAATGTCCCAGGTGAAACAAGGTCTGAAGAAAAATGGACTAGAAAACATTAACCATCAGCAACAACATCACACATAAATCTTTGCGTCAGCCTTGAATGGATTAAGTTGCTGTGCAATGCAACAGAAAAAGCAACACTAACAATGAGCAAGTGTGGTAACTATGGGCTGTGGACTGCATAGAAGGTGGTGGTGACAAATCATTATTGAGCACAGCAGTCTATGATCAGCAATATACTATTATTGCCAATGAAGGAGGCAGCATTTGCTAGTGATGTTGAAAATGTACTTATTCACTAAGACAGGAAACTGGAAGAAGCAGCTATCACATCCCAGCAGTAGCAGCACCTCTGTCAGCACAGTAGGAGTGACAGGCTTTTTAAGCACAGACAGAGAGAGAGGTAACATGGAGCAAAAAATTTACATTAATCTTTTCATCTATCTACCAAACATGAAAGAATTTTTAATTCAATCCATTAAAGAATCAAACATCACAAAGGACAACAACCAGGTACAGAACTGAATTTTAGTTGTCTTTAGAAAAGGAAGGCTTTCTTATCTTCAATTGTTTCTTAAAACTACGTTGCGTTTTTCTTAAAACTTGGTTTAAGTTACAATGGAGATGAAAAAAGCATCCTCTAATATTTTCAGATTTAAAACTTGACTTTCTATAATATGTTTCCTCAATGAAGAATTAATACTATATAACATGGCAGTTTCACCTTTGAAGACTACAGTATGAACTTAGTAATTTTAAAGCCATGTCCTCTTACAGTACATGAAGCATATCCATCAGCCTTATGCAGGGTTTTTCTTGCTCTCAGAAAGGAACACTAAATCTATGTTTAGGCTGGAAACAAGAAGATAAGGCTAATCTGTGGAGCAAGTAGAAATGATTGAATGTTCTTCCTCCTGGTAACCTATCCTCTCCCTCGTCTGGATGCATGCAAGGTCCAGCACAATGTTCCTTCGCTGCTAATGAAAGACTCTCCAAGTCCTGCCTCCATTAGGCAGCACATCCACATCTCTTTTTCTTGCCCAAAAGACTGCAGTGTCCATAACAAACATGAGACTTACAGTACATGAAGCATATCCATCAGCCTTATGCAGGGTTTTTCTTGCTCTCAGAAAGGAACACTAAATCTATGTTTAGGCTGGAAACAAGAAGATAAGGCTAATCTGTGGAGCAAGTAGAAATGATTGAATGTTCTTCCTCCTGGTAACCTATCCTCTCCCTCGTCTGGATGCATGCAAGGTCCAGCACAACGTTCCTTCGCTGCTAATGAAAGACTCTCCAAGTCCTGCCTCCATTAGGCAGCACATCCACATCTCTTTTTCTTGCCCAAAAGACTGCAGTGTCCATAACAAATATGAGACAAGTTTAAACTCCATGCAAATGATGTACGTTTATGGAATGGAGACGACAAGTTTAAACTCCATGCAAATGATGTACATTTTTGGAATGGAGAATGATAGCCTTTGCAAGAATGAGCATCTGCCTAACTAATTTTATATCATCACTTCTATGGGTAATTAAAATGTAGAAAAAAAATAAAAGAATAAAAGGTATCCCTATTATTTTTGGTGGTTTGGCCCTGCACCTGTAGTGTTGGGGTAACTAAATAGCTACTCTAAGAAACCCAGCAAGGATGACTTTCTGAGCTCCATCTTTTTCTAAAATCAGAAATGGTTAGAAAGAGTGGCTGAGGATGCCGCAGGATAACTGTACAAACTGAAAGGCATTCAAGGGATTAAATGGGAAAATGGAAAAACTGGAGGCCAGTCCAGTGTAAATACCTTATCCAATAATAGCAGAACTCAGCTAGAAAAAAATCTAAATCAGCTGCAAGTACAATTATCTACAAGAAACAAAAGCAATTCCCACGCATTCTATGATTCCAGATAAATTTGTGAATGATCTACAAATAAAACGTAGCTAAAATGAAAGACTGAAAAGGCTTCAGAAGGAATTTTATAGCTAAAGAATCAGAATAGATATTTTTACTCCTACGTATCTACTGTTGGCAGCTTTCTTTCATATTCCAACCATATGAACAGTTTATATTGACCTCACATTCATGACAAACTAGAGAGATCATAAACCAATGAGACAAGGGAAGCATTTCTATTATATTTTCTCTGGAAAGGTGACTCAGTTGTGTTTGAAGGGAAGTTGCTACTGCAGCTTTTAGCTTACTGAAAAAAAAACCAACAGTCACAGCAAATTTATGCAGGATTTTAATTTGCTTGGTGGACCTTACAATCTTTCATGGAGCAATGCATGTCATGTTTATGTCCTGCATGACCTGCATGACACTGCATGACCAAAAGTGCAACTATCACACACATCAGATGCTGGTGATTTGATTGACATTCACAAGCAGTATGCAGATACTCTTCTAATGTAAATGCAAATACATCCTGATGGCCCAGGTACCCTCTGAAAAGAGACTAGTGGATCGCATATATTATCTGGGAGAAAAGGTATATCATCTCCACAAGTTGTTTGTGGGTCCTCTTGCTCTAATAGATAACCTACTCTCACCAGAAAACCTGAAGTCCAGAATAGAAAAGAACCACCATTTCTTATCATAGAACAAGAAAATAAATTAATGGTTAGGAAAGGCCAAACCGGTTCTTTTGAATAATGAAATAATGAAAGAGAGCCTATCCTTGAGAAACTTTATGAAGTCATCTTTCACAGAATGAGGAATCCCCAGTTTGTTTGACCAGAATAGAAGAAAGAAAGGGTGCTTTTAAAAGTATTTTTTGTGCTCTTTCCAACTGCATGGAAGAAGAGGTAAAGACAAGTAAAGTGCCTAGCCAAAATCAACTCAAATGTTTTCATTTTGCAAAATCCAGCTGCGTAATCCATCAGCACGGATGAAAATTCTCTATGTAAATCAACATTTCTCAGCATAACTGATAATAAGAAAATGGGCAAAAGAGTATGACTGATATGAATATCCAGTTAATGCATTTTGACACAATCTTGTGCCTGAATTCATGCAATAGCTACATAATACACTAGACAACTGACACATCCCTGAATTCTCAGATTTAAAATTCATGTGTTTTTCTAAAATGGCATTGTAAGTCTAGACTTGAAATAATATCTTCAACGCATGATGGCCCCTTTTAAACGTGCATTTTTCCAGGTGTGCTATTTTTACTGATTTCAGTGATTTCCATGTAAGGAGAGGGAGGAAAGGAAAATATTATAAGATAAATAGCAAATATTTAGTCTAAGGAGAAAAGATTTAACATAGAGCATACTTCTTCATCCAACATGGCTGGAATTTGCTCACAGTAAACCCTACACATTTTTAACCTTGACTATATTAGGATTAGTTCAACTTGCAGTCAAGAAATAGAACAATATTTACATATTAATGTGTCCTTCTGAAGCATATTTTACTTCCAAGAACAATGGAGTGCTTATAAAAAAAGAAATTTAAGGAAGATCTATATCTGTACAATTTTGAATCTGGCCCTAACAGAAAGTGTTAGGTGGAAGTATTGCTTACTACAGATGACACAGCAAAATGTGTTTCTTCTCAGTTTGATCCAAAGTGACATCTGGTGCAGATTGCTCAGGATCCCACCATACCTTTGCTAGACTTATAAAACTATCCTCCCATTCACTTGCTAATGCAGGACAGTTGTAGGACAATTGTTCATACCCATACCAGAAGAGACAAGGATATTGCAGAGGGATTTTTGCCCATCACAATGGTGGAATTTCCGGACTAGCCCTTAAAAAATGGTAAACAGTAAAAATTTGAAGACAGCTTATTACACAAAATTAGGCATAAATCTGACTGCTTGAAGATCATCATGTATGAAAATCCTAGTGCCCTAGAGAGAGCCTAAGACAGTGCTTTCTGTCTTAGCTGAAGACAGAAACTCAGTCTGGACCACTATTCCAGCTGCTTACTACACAGGAGGAACAAAACTGAGTCTAGTTTTGAAATGTTGGTTTTTAATAAAGGTAAATAAAGGGCATTTTTCTTGTATACTTTTCCTTGCCAGCCTTTGCACAGATGAAATTTTATTATAGTTCATTCAAACCACTGTGCTTATTGTTTTGACAGGATGTCCCAATTTTAACAGATTAAATACCCAGCCATTAAAATTCAAGGATTAGGTTTCAAAGTAAATGGAGAAAAATAAATAAATGCACAAAAGAGGGAAAACCAGAAATTAGCAAGGCATGAATGCTAAGACACTACGCGTGGCTCACTCAGGGATAGGTAGCCTGTGCATGAAATCATGCTCTTACTTATCCCTAAAACCTCTACCTACTCACAGGTCAATGAGAAAACAACATGAAGATTTCCAGTGCCATAGGCTAAAAGCTCTCCTAGGTCCACCCTTGGCCTTTCTCATGTCAAAGGGACCACCAATCCAAGTTTGCTATGAATATATGTGGTTGAAAACCAGTGCCCACAGTCTCATCAGCTTTTCAGGCTGCCTGGTGTAAACAATGAGTGGTTTGTTAGCCATCCCTTTTAGAGCTGCTGTGAACGGCTCAAGTACAGTTTTGCCAATGGCCGTAACAATTCTGAATAATTACAAACTAAGACTTGATAAAAATAAAAAGGGGAACTCTTTGTGACTACATACATAGTATTTTCTTCGCACTCCATAGTAATTCCTTCAAAACTATTAGATTAAGGCAACATGTACAGATATTTCGGCATGCCTCTTACCCTGAGAAAATGATTTTTTAGCATGTACATGCACTACATTTCACAAGTTGCATTGGTAAAATTCCTCAAAAAGAGAGCTGCTTAGTTTCTGTACAAAGGAAGGAAAATCCTTAACATTCTTAGATGTTTCTGTTGAAAAAGGATTGAAAAAATAATCGTCATTTTCTTGTTAGTGTAAAAAATGTATTTTCTTGTGTGTGTAGATTCTAACAGTTGAAGTAGTTCATTTTCCCATCTGTGGTCTCACTGGTTTTAACAGGATAAATGAGGGAGTACTGCTATAAGTGATGTTAATAAGGGTATTGAAAGTTGACCCTGTATTTTTCATCTCAGGAAGCTGATGTTTACAGCAATATCTGCAAATTGAATCATGAGACAACTTGTGTCAACTTTTATGAAGCCCTTTCACTTCCAAAATAGAGCAAACACACACAAAGTCACAGTTCTATTGGTGAAAGATTGTAGGCTAAAAACAAGATTCAGTATTCTTGTTCCTTCCTCTGAATGTCCAAAGTACAAAATAGAGGGGTTGCATTTGGGGGCTGAGAAGCAACAATCCCGGTTTGGGGGCTCCACAACTATGAGCAGAGATCTCATAGTTGATCAGATTTCTCTGGGACAGATCTCTCTTTGGGATCCTCATAAGGGTTAAGACCAGAACTGGGTTCCCTGGTGGGGAGGCTTAGAAGAGGGAAGTGCACAAGGCTGTGGATTTTAATAAGAAGACATCACAATTCCTTTATGGTGGCATTTCTGTTTCATGTAGGGAGGATAGATCCCATCTCAAAGAGAGAAGCTCCCTGAAGGTGAGAAAAGAGGAAAACTCGGGAACTGAAACTGTGGGCTGTACAAAATGAGGGTCACGGTGTCAGTTAGCAATTAAAGAATAACTACCATCAACTTTGAAAGTTGACGACTGCAGTCCTACTCAATAGGCAGAGAGAAAACTGTTTCTGTAAGAGTTTAACTGAAATCACAGGATGAATGGCCAAGAAGAAGTAGAAAGCAAATATTACTAACATAAAATGTGTTAGCTGAATTGCTTATTTCCATGTGGATGAGGCTTTTCTGTTATAAAGGGATATTTATCTGTCTCTGCATTGAATGGGACACATGTAAACACCCCAGGAAAGTTGGATATCCAGAGTGGTTTTGATTCCAAGTACTAGAGGCATGCTGGCACTTGGAACTAGTCTGGAGTTAACATATAATGAAAGCAAATGTTTACAAAATCATTTCCAATCACTACATTAAATAAGGTCTCCCATTTTGAGGAATTTAATTAAATAGAATTAAGAGAAATTAAAAATCTAAGTGATCATTTCCAATTCTCATCCGATTAAAACAAAAACAAAAGTTTTATTAAGAAAGAGTTATTTAAATCCAAGGCTTGAAAATGACTGCTATGAGCTATTGAGAGAATGTCATTTGTAAAGTCTCAGAAAATTATGCTAGTGGGAGGGCAAATGGCTAGTAATGGAATAATACTTCGAGTCTTTAACTCAGCATTTACTCTGATAAAACTTACACTGATTTCACTGCCAAAGTATAGGCTGAATACAATCTGTAAAAGGCCTGTAGGTCATCTTTTATACACATCTAAAAACCTCAAGAAAAAACAATACAATTTTAAGCACTAGCTCTATGCCAAGAAATAACATGCTAAATGAAGACGAAAAAAGAGGAAAATAACTTTAGTTTAGATCAAAGTTTTAAAAATGAGAAGACATAATGATCAGACATACGTGATATGAATATGGCCTTATGAATAGGCCACTGCAAAACTAGATATCTGTTTGGAAGGAATAGGCAGGAACTTTTTGTTTGATGTAAAATATGACTTCTTAGTTGCAGTAATCCCTTCATGCTCAATTGTTGGAGTAAACCAAAGGAATACAGGCATGCTGGCTTTTAGGCAGAGAGATTTCAGTAGGTTACAATTTTTCAACTACGTGATTTAAATCCTTCCCTATATAAAGGAGAAAATCTGTGAAAAATATTGACAGGCATTTTGCTCCATTCCAGAATAGAAAATCTCCTAAAAATTCTTAAATACAATAACCAAACCCTTCTATATGGCAATCAACTCACCCACAAATTATATGCATAAACTCGTGTGTGCTTTTGTAAGTGTTTGATGCTAAGGATTTCCTTAATTGTCCAAATACCATATGTCCTAACTCCCTGTGTTTAGGTTTGGTAATAAATCACAGTAATATTGAGACTTTATGCCCTGGACTTTGGTTAAATGCTATTATTAAGGAAAAAGGAACAGACAACCTTTTACAGAATGAGTATTTAGACTTATATTTTCATCTAAACTGAAACTGAAGATGCATTGTGATCAGTCCCAGCTGATTAGCACTGTTTACCTTTTGGGTAAATAAAGACACATATTTTGTGATGCATGCTTGTCAGAAGCTGCCAAATAAAACAAGGATTGTGTGGCTTGGATATTCCAGAGCACTTTGTGTATGTCCGACTTCCTCCTATTAGGTCATCTTTGTTGTCCGGCTCATAACTAGATCCATTGTAAACATCAAAATAAAATTTGTATTTATGTTTTTAGCAATACCAAATGCACATGGAATTACTTCTCTGTGTATAGTTACATGCCATGTATTACATGCTTTATGTTTCCCTTTTAGCATCTGCAGAGGAATGCACGCAGGAAGCCAGCCTGCTGCACAGAGTACTTGTATGTCTTTAAGGTAAACACTGATGAAACATTTGGAAGATTGAAATAAAAACAAGACATTTATGAGACATAAAGGTATCACATAAAACTGTTGTGAATTACAATAACATTGGCTGAATCCCAGAACAGATAATCCTTATAAACATGCAGGAATGTTGTAAACTGTATATGAATGTCAGTGATACAGTACATTAGGAGGCTCATATTACACTTGGTGCTGTGTAAGTTTCAGTCCCTGGATTTTTCATGGTCTCAAAGATTAAAATAAATATATGCAGTACCTTTCCTTCCTCCGTGAAGACATTTTATGTACACAGTTTTATTATGCTGAACAAAGATACCAAAGTCTGTTTTTCTTGAGCTGTCAAAGTACAAAAGAAATGCAAAAAGTCCTTGCACAGATGTAGTAAAGTGCTGGATTTTATCTTTTGGCAGGTGCTCAATATGCAGCCCACATAATCACATGTTAATGACTGGAGTGTGTTAATCAGCATGCATACCTGATTCCTTCTTGCCCAAGGAAAAAAAAAAATTTAACAATTTAGAGCATGTTAATGCTTCTACTTTTGAAAAAAAATCACGTCAATATACAAAAGTGAATTAAAAACTTTTCAGAAATTGCTTTATAAAAAACACGGAATGCAAAAATTAGAGAAAGGAATAAAATGACTACAGGTTTAAATGAACATAAACTACAAGTTTTTTGCAAAGAATTCAGGTGATGATTAATTCTATTTAAACACAGTTCACCCTAGAATATAGGCAAAGGTTTAAAATAGACCATGCATTTGGGAAAAAAAAAATTGTACAGCATCAAAATGAAAATAATACAAGTATAACGGACATGCCAAAACGAGCAATTATTTCATTCTTCTTCAAATAAAGTCAATTGTGTATTTCACCACCTCCATTAAGCACATTATCCTGCACACTTCCAAGGAACTGTTTTATTATTTTTAATATGAAATGTAAACATCATTTTATGCTAAACCCAGTAAAACTAAGTCTTTGATCTTTCAAACCTTTAGACACGTGCTTAACATTATAGTTGGTAGTCCTGATAAAGTCAAGTTAAGCACATACCTAAATGCTTTTTCAATCTAAATAATTTTTTTTGAAAAAAAATATTTCTATCTTTTCTGCAATATATTTATCACATTTTATGGAAAAATGAAATATATCAACTGTTTTTTCCATACTCATTAGCTTCAGCCAAAACTTTGCACCCATGCAATTAAATATGAAGGTATTTATCTAGATAAAAATTCTGGTGCACTACCTGGAATGCAGAAATAATATCACAAGCACAGTAGAATTGCTTTCGATCATCACAAAACTCAGATTTGTACATGTAAATAACAGCTGCATGAGCAATTTAGCAGATACAGAATTGCTAGAGCTTAGGGCATTTATATTTGATGCATTTTATATGCTCATATCCAGCCTGTAAATGAACTAAAAATAAATTTTCAAAACATGTAATTGTATCTATAACTTTTGAGAATTTGAAGCCATGAATTTATATAACAACAAATTCACAGTATTTAGCATGTGTAAACGTTATTCACTGATCTTTCCTAAAAACCTGAGTTTATTTTCCTTAAAGGGGAGAACTTTCAACAAGAGACGTTAATAACAAGGAAAGGGGGGAGTGACAGGATTGTGCTTGTTTTATGCAGAGACAGTAAGCACTGAAACGTTAAGACCTTCAGGATATCACCTATTTCTGTTTTTCTGATGCCAGTAGTTTTGCAAAAGCTATATAACAACAAATTGGTACTCGGTGATTTAAAATTATTTTGAAAGGAACGAATCCATGCGGCATTAAGAAATCTCCACTTTCCCTGCTGCATACACAAATCTGCTATCAGCATTGCTGAGACATACGTGCAGACTCAGTGGAAAGGTAGCAGCAAGCCTTTCACTCGCTTGGCAAGAAGTCAACAAAAGACAGAGACTTGACATAATTATGAAATATATGTCGATGTTGCCATTAGAGATAAAATCCAATGAGATACTTTTCATTTCTAAATGCAAGGGCTCTCTGGATGATGTCACAAAATGTATAGGGAAACGTAGCATATATTTGGAGATAACTAACTTGTATCAGTATATGTATTTGCTTTTCCTCAGTCACAAGGAAATAAGACCCATCCTTTAGGCTTGACTTGCTGCTGTGGTTTCCTGTAACAGTCTCTCACTGCATCATTCCAAGTAACAGTAGAGGGAAAAAGATGTGGACACCCTTGCTCTGTGCATGCAGATGCTGTCTCTATACCCCCCGTGGTGGTGGGCAGGGGAGGAACATCAGTGGGGAAAGAAAAACAGTGCAGTGACCAGAGTGATCTGTCATCATGGATAGTGATCAGCACGGTGCCTGCAAGTTCTTCAGAAAGCCTGTCTGTTACCAGATTGTCCTTACGTATGGAAGCAGAATTTGCCTCTCTCTTCTGGATTTCTTTAGGTTAAAGCTGCTCCAATTTATTGTTCACAAGGCCCATATCTAGCCTTTACAGCCATGGGAATGCACCATCCCATTCCTCAAACAAGATCAGGTGACTTGTTCATCTAATTTTGTATCTTGTTGTTGGCATTGTTTTCTCCTGATAATTCAGAGCAAAACCAAAAAAACCTTTGTAATTTACCTCACAAGATGTGCAGGGCTCTATATGAAGATGGAGCCCATTCCCAGTTCCCCAGGGGACAAACCACAAACTATGATTCTCCATTTCATTATGGAGAATCTGCTCTGGCGGGGGGGTTGGACTAGATGATCTCCAGAGGACCCTTCCAACCCCATATGATTCTATGATTCCATGAATATATTATTGGGATACAACAATTCAGTTATTATTAAATTCAGTGAAAGTATGGTTGGTTTCCCCCCCCCCCTCTTAATTTCTCGGGCTGCTGCCCCATGAGAGCCAGGCTTTGGATGCAATCTAAAAATTTGCCTGTATTTCTTGCCTGTTATTCACTGTCCATGGGAGGAAACAGTATACTTTCTTCATTATCTTAGTACCACTTTGCCCTCTTCCCTACAGTTTACTGAAGCAAACAGACATGCCCTTAGCCTAAAATAGATTTTATTTTCTAGTAGAACTATAGGCAGCAGTACATACCCATACATCCAGGTACTTTTATATTAAATTACAGTTAGTATTATAATTCTTTCAGCTCAGCAATATGAAATTACAGAAATCTTTCAGTCTTTTTATTTTCTCCCCACTGCAGCATCAAATTGGCTGGTGATACGATATTCACAGTGTAAGTCATTACAGGTCTGACGTTACAGTTGTTACACATTGCTGAATCTGTCAAATGAAAAGGGAGCACAAAGGGAATTTCCAAATGCAGCTGCTATTTCCCATTTGTTAAATCCTTTTATTACACCATATAAGTACACAGCTGGGAAATACTATAGAGTGGGAGTTAAAACAAAATATTTTGGCTTCCAGACATTCAGAATACACAAAGGACCCAGTGGAAAGCAATGCCTGATATCAAAAGGGAGTGAAAGTTTGAAAACATTTCTAGCCAGTGTGGTTTTTTTATGATAATACACAATGTAGTTTAAAGGTATCTTACATTACAGAAAGTGCTGCATACCGTAAGTGTTGGGAAAAAACTCTATCTTTTTTTTCAGTCAAATTGCCCTACTACAGTATCTTTTTTCACTTAAGATCTGTACGGTCCTTGTAGCATGTTACGATGCATACTGCGTGCTCTCACAAATTCCAGTGAACTACTTAGTAGTTTTTGAGAGCACAAAGGATTCAGGATTGTGCCCTTGATTAGATATCACCTAAAAAAGAATTTTTTTCCTCCCCATATGTTGACACAGCATTATTTGGATTTACTATCTTATAACCACACAACACACATAATTTCTGCATTTTAATGACAGCACTACTGTCTTTACTTTAAGTGTAAACAGTATGAGCAGGTGCTTCTTCAAATCTGCTTTGAAAGGATCCATCTGGGAAAGGTCAGAAAGCACTTACCTTCTGGGAATTTGGCTTTATTAAGTAGAAAAGCGGTCGCTACCACAGCACCTATCTCAAAATTGCCCAACCCACCTTCTGGAATTTGTCTCTCTGGAAAGAAACTCCTATCCTCCTTTAAAGGAGCATTAAATTGCCTTCATCAGTAAAATTGCAGGCACCCCTGAATTCTTTCTTAGCGATAGTGATGCCTGCTTGGAGACTGAGGTCTTTCAGAGAAACTTTATGCAGTTAATTGAGGCTTAAAGGTTTGTTCATGAAGGACATAACTAAGGGAGAAAAAATAATAATAATAATAATAAAAAAATCAAGCCTTCATGAAGGACATAACTAAGGGAGAAAAAAATAACAATAATAATAATAAAAAAATCAAGCAATTTACCCTAAATGACAGTCCCTCAAGTAGTAAAAAAATTTTTCACCACCTGTGATCTAACTAGTCATCTCACTCACCTAAGCCCCAAATACACTGGGACCTCGCTCCATGTATTTCAGATCTCTTTTAAGTGCAACCAAACAGCTTGGCTTAGAACTTCAGTTTTCACTTCTAGGCAAGCCTTATAAATTACACCCAGCTTTCAGCTGGGCAAAAAAATCTGTTTGATTTAGCTGAGAGCTACCTAAATAAGGATGACACACATCCACCACCAGATTCAACCCATGGGAACTGCAGAAACTCCTAATGATTTTCAGGACATTCATCTACATACGCGATGGAATATTTACTGGAAGAAGGAGAGAGGAAAACCAGAGTGCTAAGTCACTCAAGCAAAGTTTGTGCACCTGTTCTGAAACATGATAAGCAGGGTATTGATTCATGCCTGTCGAGAGGTACAGCGAGCATCAACATGATAGTGCAGCATTAAGAAAGAAAACAGCGATTGCGCTCTCTTGCTGTAAGTGTAAACCCTCTTCAGAACACAACCCATCATACTGCAAGAGGGTCTATCATTTTGGCATAAGCATTGCTCCAGGTCCAAGGAACACCCTGAAGCAAAAATAAAGGTTTCAAGGGACTCCTAGAGGCTAGGAGTTCTTTTCTCCCTGGGACACAGTCATTTTTTCAATGTTACTGGTGCCCTCAGACCGAAATTCCAACAGTGTAAGTGCCTCTGAACAAACAGGAAAGTAGCTGATGAATTGACAGATTTATTTTTTCCATCAACAAACTTGATCAATACTTTCTAGTCTGCATTCAGCTTTTCCTGATAACAAACATGTTTAAATAATTCTGATGTGCTTATCTCATGACTTGGACAAAAGAGTGACTCTCCATCCAAAATGAGGTTCCGTCTGAGAATTCTGCATAGAAGCCATATATACAACTTACACCTTGCCAAATTATTAACTTATAATTATTTTTATTTAAAGACATTTTTACAGTTGAAATTTTGCCACTTTCATGGCAGTTTCCATGACTGATGGAAAGTTCTGCACTGGGTTAAATTGTGCATTATGTATTGGGTAGCATTTTTCTGGTTTGGCTTGATCTTTTGAATTACTTGGATTTTAGCAAGAAAAAAAAAAAGGCACTATATTAACAAAATAGATATTATTGTAGTTTTATTATTTAATTAACTCCAGGGATCACACTATGCATGAAGAATTCCAGTATCTACATTGATTAATGCATTAGAATTATTATTTTTAGTCAAATTTGAAATAAGTTCATTATTAGAGATGTCAAAAAAAAAATCTACAATTGCTTTTTAACCTTATTGAAAGCTGCTGATTCCTACTGAAAAAAATGTAAATACTTGCCAAAAAAAGTCCACTCATAGACATTTAATAAAAAATACAGAATAAATTCCATGAAAAGGCGGGGTATTCTTTTTAAACTAACTGTGTGAATTTAATGTCTGTGAAAATCACTTTATGGAGTCTGGAATTATGATGTTCTGAATTTACAGACCACCTGGCTGTTCCACACACCTTAATTCTGTTCCTGAGGAACACAGGCAAGGAAAATAAATTGACTGAGATGCTACGGCCATTCAGTCTTCATTCAGTCTGCCCATTTATTGCAGAGTTTTGGGGAGGCAGAGACAGAATTACAACTGCAAAATAATTTTATCTAGGCTACTGAAGAGAATGCAAATAATAATTCTGATGAGTGCTAACATCACCTATATACAAACTAGTGATCTAAAGAAGAGCATGACATAGTTACTTATAAACGCTTTTCTGCTCCATAAAAAGTTGTAAGTTCCCATTAATACAGTAGGGTGTGTCACCTAAAATGCCAGCTTCTTTGTTGTGTAAAGCTATAATATTCTAGATTTGGTGGGTCCTATTTCTGAGAGACAAGTAAGAAAAAACACATTAAAGTTTCTTCCTTTAGCACAACACTTTGCCGATGACAAACAGTTGTGAGCTACATCCTCCTGTCAGAAATTAATGCTTGAATATATGAGCTAGAGAGGTTATGACATAAATCAAGGTATGAATGAAAACATGATAAATAGATGCATTTCCTTTCGGAAAGTGAACTCATCAAATGACCTCATTCATATAGACCTGTATACTTAAGAAGATTATACAACTGTAATTTACAATTACACCATATTGATGTTGATCTATTGCTAACACTGACACTTTAACATTTAAAAAGCTTTACACCCATGAAGGATTGTACCGAACATGTCTTTCAAAATGAAAGTGAACAGACTTATAATACTAATTTAGAAAGGCACCGTGAGAACTGTGAAACTCACCATTCTGTGTTGGGCTGAGATGACTCCATCCCACTCAGGATCTTGTTGGATGGTCGTGACAAGAGTCGGTAGCTCCTCAGAGTGAGGTTTGTTGTGCATTACATTATGCAGAGGCAGATGGGAGGTCGCATGCTGATCACTGTTACCCTCTTCCTTGTCTCGTGATGCTAAGTCCTGGGTCATTGTTTCCTCTCCATCCGCTGCACATGCAAATGGAGAGGTAGCTTGCTTGGAAGACATACTTCTACACAACAAGAAAAGCAGACAAAAAGAAAACATTTGTGTTAAATGAAAAAAAAAAAACCCCAAGCTCAAAACTGTCCTCTAAACACACCACACTTGCCCATAACAGTTAAAAAGTAATCATATGCAGTGAACAAAAGTACTCTAAGAAGTACAGGTTTGAGGAATCTAGATCCAAAACACTATGATAAAGAATTTATTGATGTCAAGTCAAGGTCGGGGTTAAGTTATATGATGTCATTCTATTCATTTAGACTTGTCAAACAATATCATTTTCCCCAGCCATAAGAAAATAGTGATTTTATTGGTACTTTCATGTTTATTTTGCATAAGAATTCAAGTCTTTAAACTCTTAATACCACAAACAAGCTGAAGGTTATAAGCAAATGTTCAAATGGGAGAGTCCATCGTGATGTCCTAACCTCATTCCTTCCAAGCAGAAGATGTTTTCAACACAGATGAGAATTTTTAAAACCATTTCAAATTCTGCTAAGTTAGTCCTTTTGCTATTTGTTTAAAGCTGCAGCTGCTCTTAACCTGTTTTTACAGGTTTTATCCAGTTTTACCTTTTGGAAAGTGTTTTGAGATGTTCATGTGAAAAGTGCTCAAAAACTGAACGATTTATTGAATGGATGGATAATATCCGAGCAATCTTTTACAGTTTGAACTAAAATCTAAAATAATTATGCTTCATTTCATGTTAGGCACCAAGTACAGGATACAGCTCAACCAATTACTTTAAATTACTTAAAAGTGTAATGAATAAATGCATTGATTTATGTTAAATGTCTTTTCCTAATAATGGCCTCTTATTACTATCTCGTATGCAAACACAGCTTTCACCACAGTTTCTGCACTTAGATGAAAATAGAACTGACTTCAACTCAAAATATGAAAACACTTTGTTTAAAGTTTCTAATAAGATTAACTGCAACTGTTAAAACAATCATTAATAAACCTGAAAGAAGACAGCTAAAATATATTAGCCATTTTCCCAGGTTTTAGTAACTTTAGAATATCCTTGACACTGAAATTGCTGAGAAACTAAGGAATACGATCTTCACCTTAATTGCTTTTTAACAATAATTGATTTCATACCATTTCTTTAAAAATGCACAAATCAGTTAACATAGGAAACCACATGAGCATTTTTCAAATTAGCAAATCATTAACTTGCTAGTACTGTTTCTACAGACAAATAAATACTGATTAAAGGGTCTGGAAATCTGAGACTAACAGTTAAATTTACAAATCTGTCACATGCTTTCATGAATATTACAGTGAAGGAAATATCAAGTGCAAAGAAAAATAATTAAGTTAATTCCAATTTAAACAGTAGTTTCTATGTAGCAGCCTGTGTTTCACGTAGGATTTAACAGCTAATGCTAAATTTCTCACAATTAATGAGGGAGTTCGGATTTAGTATCCTACAGTGAAAAAAAAATTAATATAGGATCAACTAATCTAATTATGTACAGTTCTATATGAAAGTATTACAAGCTTTGAAGTGCTTTGAAACGCATTAAAACACTGATACCTATTTAGAATAACTATTCTGCAAATAGAGATAATCCTGCCTCTTAAACTCGATACCGGTGGGGAAAAAAAGGTTTGCGTTTTCTTTAGGGGAGCCTAAGTGTAAGTGGGAGTCTGCTATTAACGTTGCCAACAAGCAGAACTGAGGAATTTAAACCATGTATTACATTCTTACTATGCTAAAGAATTTGTGTTGATGCTACAGGGAACATGCCAGGAGTTCAGCAACCGGCATTATTGTACGTACTTCAAAAGGTTCTGGTTCATAATTACTATGATCCAAGATAAAATAAAAGGTTTACTTTCCATTTTCTCATTAAAATAGTCATGTTAATGCAATCACTCACATGAAAATATAAGTCCACACTCTATGCAATTTGAAAACGAGACATGAAAACCGAAAGCCACAGTAAAGGACTTTCCTCTCTTTCACCTTCTCAACAAATCTCATTCCTGTTTCAAACTGAACGAGCTTCTGTGAAAAGCAATAGCTATGGCTGTTTCTTCACCATAAATTAATCATGACACAAAACTAGAAATGAAAATGTCTCTTAAGAATAATTTCAACTACAAACTGCACCAATGAATAATAGTGCACAATCCTAATTAAACACAACTCTGCAGCTGCAAAAATAGGCTGAATCTGTCCAAAGCTACGAGTTGGCTTTAAAGGCTGGTTTGTAAGGGACTGTTTTCTTAAGGAAGGCTGGGCCCTCAGTCTTAATCAGCCAATAAATTATTTCCTGCAATTACATTAAATAGAAAATTATCTTCAAATTGGGAATGTTAATTGAAAATCAAAATTCAGACTGAAGTTTAGAAATTACATGCTGAATATAATTAGTCTAGAAAGGCTTCACCTCTATTTCATAAACAGGCTTTTGGTATTTCCTCAAGTGACCATTCAGTAAAGCTATCTACTGGTGCAGCACTGCAGAGGAAACACTTCTTCTTTGCCACATACTCTAATATACTTACCACTTATCCATGATGTTTTAAACATAATTAAATAAAAATCACTATTCATGTCCTGTTGTTTATGTTGATTACATAGAAAAAAGGGAATTCTGTTAACCTTTAAAAAAAATTATATTGACAAAGTCGCATTCACTGATAATCTCAAGACATGCCCAGCAACTTTTTTTTGTACTAGACTAAGAGAACGGACCAAGAGCAGGGTTCAAATGCTTTCTAGCTCCACCTATCCCTTTTCTCCACTGCTGCATTATGGTCAGACACGTTTTCACACTACACTTTGCTCAGTCCTGGAGCCTGAGAAGAAAGACAAGCTCAGGCAGGCCTCCAGGCACTTGTTCTCTTCATGACGTAATTGTTAGGGAGGTGTTTCACTTCTATTTTCTCCCAAACCTTTATTAAAAAGGCAAAATTTAGCACATTAGTCATGGTCAGGGGCCAGCACTTGCTAGTACTTTTCATGTTTTTGGTTGCTAGATTTTAAACGTTGGGGTAAAAGGGACAGAGATGTAGGACCGTGCTATATTAAGCCCTCCACCTTTTTTCCCAGCACAATCATTAACTCAATCAATACACCTCATGTGTACATGTCTTCTGAGGGTGCCAAGTTATGCACCAAATATTGATTATGCCTGGGTTTATAATCAGTAAAATAGAGTAAATATAAACTCTGCAACCGGGCGTTATTCAGTCAATTACTTCATGCAGGTTTTTACTCGTTACCTGTTTGGTTTTGCTTAAATGGGAAGTCCCAAGGCAGAGTTTGGCCAATAACTCCAAGGTCTCATCAAATTCAAAGGGAGAAGAATCTGGCCCATTTGAGTCATTTATCTTTATGATAACATTAAACCATAAAACAGGTCACTGCGTTAAAATGTTTTAATGTTAAAATATGAGTGTGAATAGCAGTCAAATTTTAAGCCATAATAAATTCCCAATTTCACACTTAAAATATTCAAAATGCATTTGCTAAAATCCCCGCAAGAGGGAAAAAAAATAATATTCATAATAAATAAGGCTTGTAAAAGGTATCAGAAATTTGCTAATTTCCATTATATTTTATTTTATTTTTTCTCCTATTATCAATTAAATTCACTTGAATGATTTTTTTTTAAAGTTTCTGATAAAAAAATATCTCTCTAGTTATAACCCCTGCAAACAGGGGTTTATAATGGAAGTGCTGACACAACCCTAACTACAGCAGCGCAAATGGTGCCGCTATAATACACAAAATCAAGTTCTATTATTCTAAACTATCCTCGCTCGGGGGGTTTTCTTTACTGTGCTCCCAGACAAACTGCTGAAGCATGAAAAATTTAAATGCAATCAAGTGGGTCCAATTCTACTTTACTAGAACAAGTGTCTACAGTGGTACAATCTTAAAAGAAGATGCAACAGATTTGTTTGGTGCTTTTCTTTCTTTTTTCTTTTTTAGCTGTTTATTTATAATACTGTGCAGTGGAGATAAAATAAGAGAGGAAATTACACTCACATTATATCAGTATATTGATTACACAGCACACAATCAGAAAGAAAACTACATTGTGAAAGTGTTGCTTTGGTTAAATGGACAGATTAGCTGAATGCAGCAATCACTAAAGGTAGAAAATATACCTAATGGGTATGAAAAAAAGTTGAAGGAGTCCCTAATTATCTGAAGACCTATCACCTACTCAACTTTGGGAATTAAATAAATCTTGATTTGGATTTTCCAAAACTAGAATAAACTCTGTCTCATTTTGAAATCAAGACAGAAAGAGGAAGGGATCATTTATCAAAACCTCAGTAAAGCTGAGGAATTAGACCCCAATTTCAGTCAGCCTCAATACCCAGGTAGTAAAGCCAAAATTGAACTGCTAAGGGTTTTTTATCTACGTAAAACTAAACTCATCCCATGCAGCTCCATTCTCTATGTATCTGATGTGATTTTTTCCTTTAATCTAGAGAAGAAATTCTCTCTGCTCTAACAAAGACTCCACATCAGATTCTTAAAACATGATTTTTCCTTTTTTCCTACAGACAGTGTGTGTTTTACCTTTCTAAGTACAAATAATAATACTTTCTCTTTTTTTTTTTTTTTTGGTCTAAGGCTTTGCTACTGTCTTAAATTCTTCAAACAATGTGTATCTTCTTTTTCAAAACAATTAGATGATATTCCTGACATGAAAGGCTTCCAAAGTCTAAAATCTTCCACCCCTGCTGACTGCTCAAATGATTAAACGTTATAGAGGAAATTATGGCTAGACCCGGAGTTTTAGCTGCTAGACATTTTAGAATCAAGCCACAACGTACTAACACAGATAACAACAACGTGATAGCCCTGACACTATTTCAGAAACATATAAACTAAGCAATAACAACGAGATATATGGCAGGGCAGACTTGTAGTTGGCCGGAGACTCCAGCTTCTGCTCTGCTCCACCCTCACGAAGCATTCATAAACCTAAAGGCATGTCTACACTGCAGCCACATAAATGACTGCTTTGTAACGCTGAGATATCCAAACTAATTTTAAACAAGCTCGTTTCTGATAGCACTCCAACTACAGTAGCGTGGTACTCAGATGGACTAATTCAGCCTGCTTTAGTGACTGCAGTATAGACATAACCCAGGTCTACAGCTCCCATAGTAGATTGGAATCAGATTAGATTAGAAATACATTCGCTTACAGAGCTTTTATGAACAGTCTCCATTCCTTTTCCCCAAAGTGCCAGATTAAAGTACTTAAGTGCATGATTAACTGTAAGTATGCAAGCAGTCGACTAATTTCAAATTGGACTACTCGGTTTCAAAAAGTTAAGCACATGTCTAAGTGCTTTGGTGACTCCAGAACTAAATTAAGGATGTACTCATAACCTTTTAAATATTTCCTTCTACACTTTTATGCTAACCTGGTGTTCATAAAAAGTTAAATTCAGCCACAGCATCTTAGCCCTCCCCATCTTCTAAAAGAGCAACAAATAAGCATACTGCTCTCGTAATATTAAACATGACTTACAGGACCTTTCCTTACAAATCAGCACTCAGCTTTGGGATAAATTAAATGCATTGTCTACTCCTCTTTGCCTGCACTGCCCATGGTATCCTTCCCTTTCATACTTATGGCACACCTCATCACCTGGTGGTCCTGTGTCTTTCACGGATCCTCAAACCCCTTCTGAAACTCAAGGGGGTCCTTTATGCAATTTGTTTTCCAGTGCAAGTTCACCTATACAAGTACAGGCCTGATGTAGAACGGGGTACACTGACATAGTTATAGTTGTTTTCCAGTGCAAGTTCACCTATACAAGCACAGGCCTGATGTACACTGACATAGTTATATAGAATTTACTGGAATAACTTACTTTTATCTAGCTGCGAACCAGTTTAGCATACTTTAAACATTCAGGAAAACCGATCATTATTTTTGCTGTATAAAGATACCAGTCACAGTAGTGTTCAGACAGACTTAAAGAAAAGTGAAAAGTCTCTGCCAATAGCCAAAATATTTTGTGGATCTGACCCCGTAAAACAATGTTATGTAGGCATAACTCAGTAATGCAATTCATTGTAAATTTAATGCTGTAATCTGTCTGCCATTTTAGAATAAACAGTTATTTCCTAAAATTCTGAAATCTCATCTCTGTTTTCAAGGAGCTTTAGTAACAGAAATGAGCAATTAGTAAAATATTCCATTCTCCTGGGACTCCACACCCTGACATGAATCCCTACGCACAGACCCCATACAAATGGACAAGGCAACAATGGGAGACAATCTCCCAGGTTCTGTTCCTGGCCCTGGGTCACAGCAAGGCCCTTGGCCAACCAGCTCAACTCCCTCAAGCACTTTGTCTTCATTTTGAGGAATACTCCAATTGGTTATATATAGATCATAAACAGCATTGCAAGATTAGAAAGTTTATGGTGGTCACCAGGATCACCTTGAAAATAAAAGGCCGGGGGTGGGGGGGTGGAGAAGGGATGGAAGCAGAAATGATTCCAGAAATGATAGCTATAACATTAATGGAGCACCCAAATCTCCAGCCGAAATAAGCATCGAGCTAAGCAATACACCCACGGCTTCCAAGATACACAGTCAGCTATTCTTGCATTTGTTTTTCCAATCCAGACAAATTACACTTCCGCTAATAGATATGAACACAAAGCACAAAGTTTGACTTCACATTCAGACTTCCTCAAAGCTCAGAGGGTTTGGAACAATTTTTATGGTGTTTGTTCTCATTTGTAATTGAACAAGGTGAGAGCTAAACAGTTCTTGGAACTTTTTTTGGAAAGCCTTTCTCTTATGTTCTGCCATTACAGTGACCTTCTCAGCCATGCAGCCACAATAAAATATTAGGGTTAGGGATCAACCCTATTTCTATTCATCTATTTGTCAGAAGTATTAAAATGGATGCAGCAAAACAGCCTCACAGCCCCTGATGACTGTTCAGTGAAAATCCAAAGTATTTATTTGGATTCATAAAATGCCAAAAATACAACCTACCTTTCTAGTAGGTTAAATGTTCTGTTCTCTTTATTAACTACCAGGAGCGTTGGCTGAAAATACCCAAGTTAGTGAACTCACATTGAAGGCAGTAAAGGGCAGTGAAAGAATAGTCATTTAGCACCTGGGGTGTGCTCATCTTCAGTCACTGTAGTTAATATTTTCTGTAGTTTATATTTAGCTGACAATATTGCTGTGACTTTATTTAAACAGCTTGAGACTGTTCTTTGGACTGGAGCTCATATGCCTTGGAATGCTTTGACTCATGAATTGTTTCTCCTGATAATGTTACATCACGTAACCACCTCTGTTTAATTGGTTGGTATTAGCTTCTCAGTGATGACTGCCTTTAAAGTCCTATGACTACGCCATGTGTCTGTGGGTATCCAATTTCCCACTGTTGGAAAAAGAAAAAGAAAAAAGGCAGTACTGACTTCCAGTTATCTTTACCAATAACTATGGGAACGAGAGCGAGCGTGCCAAGAATTTATCCATCAGCAACTTAT
This sequence comes from Calidris pugnax, assembly GCF_001431845.1. Classification (NCBI taxonomy): domain Eukaryota; kingdom Metazoa; phylum Chordata; class Aves; order Charadriiformes; family Scolopacidae; genus Calidris; species Calidris pugnax. Next base: position 956,657 of record NW_015092181.1, on the reverse strand, counting down.
TAGGATTTGTTTTTTTAGGCAGCAAGTAACAGAATATACAATATAAATAAATGCAATCATTAACAATAAAATTAAAAAACAATGGTTGCTATAAATATGCTTTAATTCACATAATTTTTTATGAAATAGAATGACTTAATTGTTTAGCTGAATGATTATATAAACGGTTTTTATAAAGGATGCCTAAAAATACTAAGAGGAATTTATTTTAGCATGTGTAGATTTTGAGTTGAGATTTTACAAAAAATACAAGAATACATTTATTTTTTCCCTCCAAAAGCCAGTTAAGAATTTTTTTTAATAACTAGAAATCTTCCTGAAGACATTTAAACCACAAGTTCCTGAAAGGTTCATTAAATCCTGTCAATACTCTATGAGATACATACACCAGCGGTAAGAGACAATATTCTTACATTTTTTCCTCCTACAGGTAATGTTCAGGAGGTGCTTAAGATTCCATGTAATGAGTTAAACAGTTAATTTTCAGTCCTACAGATGTGAAAACAAAAGGTTACGTGCCATTTCTCTGCACCTCCTAATTCAGAACAGAAATATTTTATCTACAGCCAGATTTCTCTCCCCTCCTTCCCTGTTCTCCTCCCTGCCCATTTTTGCTTCTCATTTTTAAGTCGAATGGATCACCTCAGCAGGCAGTGAAATGAATATCAATTCCAGGCTCACCTGTAGCCCGTTGTACTAAGCCACCTAATTAGTACCTCCACGTAACATGAAACAATGTCTCTGCAGCTCAGTTACGGATTGTCTCTTTAATAAAAACCTTACACTACAAGCCTAAAAACATTTCTAGCAGGCAAAATATTTCTGATTCAGTAGAGGTTACGCAAGCATCAAAGCACTTAAACATAGGTGCCAAACCATATTGCCAGGAGCTCTTAGTGCTGTGAGGACTGTTACCTGACAGCTTGGTGAATATAAAATTACTTGTTTCTTCAACTGAAGACAATCAAATTGTCACCTTCCATTGTAATAATGCACAACTAGGGATCAGCAAAGTGCCAACATAATTATCAGGAAGAAAACAAAACATAACAAAAATATCAAATCTAAATTTCTTTAAAGGGTAAACATATCCTCTGGTTATTCACAAAGAATTTATTTTTTTTTATTTATTTATTTTTACTGTCAAATATCCCAGTGTTATTTAGCAATAAGATTTATATACCTTTCATGAAGTGAAAAAGAAAAACAGCTAAAGAAGGTGATTCATGAAATACCAAAAATAAACACAGGTCAGAACCATGCTGGGATGCTACTCGTGCACATTTTAAAGTACTGCAAGTGTCATCAGAGAAGCTAGGGACAAGCATACGTATCTGCATTATTGTTATTATAAACTCATATATGTGAGGATTCATAAAAATTAATTCTAACTGGCACATGGCGTACTTTGGCATGAGCTATGCATGACGTGCCACTTTTATTTGTTTATTTAAATGACTTCACTCTAAGAACAGAAAATGAAGTTTGAACTGCAGGCTGCCTCAGAATTGGGACTTTCAGGACATTAAAACCTGAGGAAAACCTTTGAAGGGGGTAATCTGAATACACGAGAACTAACATTTTCACCGTGTATTTCTTTAGGTTATTCAGCAAGTGACCTACATATTCAGGAGTGAAATTTGCATTTTGGTGATGCAGAGATCTCATAACCAGAAATTGTGTTTTATATCTACAGTAGCTCAGGGCATCCTATAAAATATAAAAGAGTGTCCTAGGTAGGATATATTCTTGAAAAAATATTTTCATCTGGTTCAGAGAAATGAAGCTAAACTTAAATTCTTCTTGGAAAACTTGCATTGCTGAGTGTTACGATGGATTACCTTTTCTGTATCGATATTACGGTCACTGCCAATGCATTCACAAAGTTCTTGTACATTTATGATGTACATCATACCACGCACATCACCTTCACATACTTTTAAAGTTTCACCGGTGTTGGAGGAGTCACAAAAGAAGAGAGAAAAGCAAAATATGCAAAGCCAAGAATTGTTCTCTGACACTGCTTTTCCCCTGAAGGAATATTCAAGAACAGCAGCTTTTTTCCACCCTGCACAACTGCACCAGAGCCAGACACAATCCTAACCCTTGCAGGTAAAGCAGGCAGAAGGGAAAGATTAAGGGAAAGATTAAGGGAAAGATGCAGGCTCCACATAACTGGGAACACCTCCTGCATCTTGTCTCGGGCATCGCATCCCCAGGAGCACCAAAAAGCCAGGTTTTCCACCTGCAACCTCGTGGTTTTTGGCCACTGATCCTCACTCCTGTGCACTACACTGTATTGTACGATCCAGCACCTTCTTCTCCACTGTACTAGAATATTTATACCCTCTAGCTGGCACTCTGAATTGTGGCATTGTTTTCAAGGGGATAAGCAGCAAATTAAGGAAGACTGATTGGGATACAGGTGAGCGGGAACAGAGGAAGACAGCAAAGACTCACAACAATTTTGAAGTCACAAGCATTTTGATCAGATAAAACAAAACTTGACAAAACGCCCCACTTCCCGCGACTGGGAAATTCTGATTTTTGTTAAGAGTCCTTACAAACAGGCTTTTACAAGGCAGCATTGTGCACAATATTTCTTTGTGTTGAACTGAGACTTATACAATCTGATCCTTTAGATACGTGCACAATGGGAACCCTAAAATGTGTTTACAGACCCCTGCAGGAACCACCTCATTGAGCAGTGAGCTGCAGCTACTTCTGGGATGAAGGAGAGGGTCGTCTGAAGCAGCACACTGCTCAGAAAAAGCTTACAGGGGATGCTATGCCTAGCTAACACCCCACAGGAGCTGTTTCAGAAACACCACTTGTTTGATTGGCAATGATGTGGCCAAAAGCAACAATGCAGCAACTTCTCCCTTTCTTCCCACCAGCCCTCCAGTGCTTGGGCTGTGCAAGTTTTCACGTGAGGGAGTAGATGGGGCCCTTTTTTTTCTTCATGTTAATTTACTTCAATATGAAAATACGGAGACAAAAGATAAACAATTGCAGCGGTCTAAGAATTCAAATAAAGCGAAACAAAACATTGCCTCCTCTATTAATTAAGCCAATCAGTTGTCATTAAGAAGTGCAAACAATTTAAAGTTCAATTTGTTGAGACTTTGAACCTCCTATCCTTTCACAAGAGCCACAGATGCAATCTCTCCCAATTTTAACTGCCTTGAAAAAAAATTAAATAACTAAGACATTGTTATTCACAGTCTTATTCTTAGTATGATATACTTAACAATATCAAGTATTTTCATTGTTATTTAGTAAAAAATAAAAATAAAAAAATCATTGTTTAATATTAACCAGTTCCCCAATGCAAGTTTTGTATTTTTAACAAATTCATTAGGGTATTTGGACTAGGCACTGAAAAGAATCAGGGAATATTAGAAAGTAATTGCCACAGGTAAAACTTACACTGTTTCATCATTCAGCTTGAAGAAATTAAGCAGCGTGCAGTGCTCTGAAACTACAAACTCTCCCTGTCTTTTGGTTTCAGTTCAGCGAAGTACCACAAAATGGTTAGGAAGAAATAATTTGCAATAACTGAGGACCCTCAACTATCCTGTTTTCACGGAATATTATGTCATACAGCATCTGATCTCTAACAAGAAGGAAACATGCCCAGCAAAATCAATCTTAAGGGTAAAGGTGAAGAGTGCCCAGGCTCTGAATTCCTCCGCTTTTCCAAGTGCTCGAAGTTCCCTCTTAGTATTTTTAAATGTGCCAAAGAACATCACAAAGAACAACTATCAGAATACAAAGAAAAACATAAACCAGCACACGAACCAAAGGCCCAGACAAATAAAGTTGTCCCCAAATAATTAGAAAATAAAAAAATGTGTAAAACGCAAACTTAAAACATTGTCAGTCATTTTAAACATTTTTGCCTCTACCATTTAAATTCAGTTAGATCCCTTCCAAGTGATTTTAGCTAAAATACTGAAATAATCTATTATAATTTGTGAGGCTGTTATGTTTACCATTGAAACATACAGCACTTTGTTGTGGTTTTCATCTCTGACCCACTTTTTCCTATATTTTAGGGATAAAACATATGATCTGCATTTGTAAAGATATCTTGTCTTCTCAAACAGTGTCAATTTTTGCTCAGGGCTATATTTTGTAACAGTTTCCCACTTCGGTTTATTGGTAATAATTTATAATAGACAAGCAAACAGTACATAATATATGCAGCCTATTACTTTTAAACCCAGATTCAAATAGTTTCATTTTCTCACAGACATTTGTTGAGAGCTCTATTATCAATTTCAAAAGCATTGCCATACAAAACTTAACAGCTTTACAGGCATATTTAGCTGGTACGACTATCATCCCTACCATCAGCCATCAACCAGACAGTCCAGTGTCTGTGGTTCTAAACCAAATTCAAATAGAATTTAAAAGAATTGTATCTTTTAATCTAGGAATTAAAACACAGACATAGAATCGTTACAGATTTTTAAGTATGGTTCAGATCCTCAAGAAATTGTAAATCAGAGCAGCTGTACTGAGGTTCACTGAATCCTCTTTATTCACAGCTAAAGATATATCCTTAAAAACTTTTCTTGGCATAGCAAAAGTACATTGGGTCCCATACAATATGAAATTTCTGTGTTTTAAGTGAAAAACTGACAATCATTACATTATTACCAGGGATCATATAACATGATAATATTCCTCCAAACACTCATTGCAGAGAAATGCAAAAAATGGTAAGGTACATTCTGGTAGACTGTATGCATTGTCCTCTGGACTTTTTCAATTTATTCCTCTCAAACTGATTCAAAATACAAGATCTCTTCACTTAGACAATCACTTTCAAAAAAATAACAGCATTCTGGTAGACTGTATGCATTGTCCTCTGGACTTTTTCAATTTATTCCTCTCAAACTGATTCAAAATAAGAAGATCTCTTCACTTAAACAGACAATCACTTTCAAAAAAATAACAAAAATTACTTCTCCGACTGGCATAAGCACTGGTATCAGACAATAATTCTGGGAAGAATGAAACAAAAGCTACTGAAACAAAAACAATTTTAGGTTTTAATTTGAACATGAATTCTTACGTTGCTACTTGGCAAAAGCACCGCAGTCCAGCAGCTCCTGTGGAGCAAGGTCATGAAGGAGATGGGGGTCATCCAAATACATAAGACCCCCAGCACAGCAGGCACAGACTCTGTGCTAATTGTACCAGGCCACATCGGTGCTCAGCACACAACCAGGCTGGCAGCCTCCCCGTGGCATTAACACCACGCAGACCAGGGCTGAGGTGACAGGAGCAGGGGAGGTGCCCGTCAGCCTACCTTTGAGCAGGCAAAAAATAAAGTGCAAAAGCAGAGATTTTTTTTTTTGTTCTCCTGAATCATTTTTGGTCATTGAGGTTTTGGGAGCTGATTCAGGCAGGCAAAAGCCCTGCCAGGAGAGAAACTGGAAGCTGGCAGGGATGGCACAGGGCCACCCCGAGAAGGAGGCAGGTTTGGGGTGAGCCCCCTCACCTTTTCAGCAGAGGGGGCACACTCCAAAAAAGAGGCGCCTCCTTTCTCCTGAATCATTTTTGGTCATTGAGGTTTTGGGAGCTGATTCAGGCAGGCAAAAGCCCTGCCAGGAGAGAAACTGGAAGCTGGCAGGGATGGCACAGGGCCACCCCGAGAAGGAGGCAGGTTTGGGGTGAGCCCCCTCACCTTTTCAGCAGAGGGGGCACACTCCAAAAAGAGGCACTTTCATAAAGAGGTTCCAGTGCTTTGAGACTCTACCCTGGTTATTTTTTCATAGAAGGTGATGAAGCAGTCTAATATTTGGCAATCAGCGCAACTTCTCATGTTCCAGAAATCTCAAAATATCTTCACCTTTACTAAGCAACTCTCTCAGCACTTCCACGTTACAAACGAAGAAACAGAGACACAGTTTACTGAATTAACCCAAGGAAACAAAGGAAGTCAAAAGCACAGATAATTGAATTTCCAGCCCCTCTCAGTTCCCTGTGAAAGGTATAACTTGTAGCAAA